>NC_090446.1:1278265731-1278510731 GCF_031143425.1 Pleurodeles waltl | reverse complement strand
TTTGATGTACGTCCCATTGTCCTTGTATGCTGTGTTGATTGAGGTGTGCTCCCCACCCTGTCATGGAAGCATCTGTTATCACGTATTGTGGCACTGGGTCTTGGAAAGGCCGCCCTTTGTTTAAATTTATATTGTTCCACCATAGAAGCGAGAGGTATGTTAGGCGGTCTATCAACACCAGATCTAGAAGCTGACCCTGTGCTTGTGACCATTGTGATGCTAGGCACTGTTATAAAGGGCCGCATGTGCAACCTTGCGTGTGGGACAATGGCTATGCATGAGGACATCATGCCTAGGAGTTGTAATATCATCTTCGCCTGTATTCTTTGTGTTGGATACATGCGTTGTATAATCTTTTGGAAATTTTGAACCCTTTGTGGACTTGGAGTGGCTATTCCCTTTGTTGTATCTATTGTCGCTCCTAGGTATTGTTGTACCTTGCACGGCAGAATGTGTGATTTCGCATAGTTGATGGTGAAACCGAGTTTGTATGACCTGATCTGTGTGGTGTGAGCACCTTGTCAGTGAGTCGGTCTTGATTAGCCAGTCGTCTAGATACGGGAATATGTGTATTTGCTGCCTTCTGATGTGTGCAGCCACTACTGCTAGGCACTTTGTGAAGACTCTTGGTGCAGTTGTTAAACCGAAGGGCAATACTTTGAATTGGTAATGTATTCCTTTGAATACGAACCTTAGGTATTTCCTGTGCGACGGATGTATTGGTATGTGGAAATACGCGTCTTTGAGATCTAAGGTTGTCATGTAATCTTGTTGCTTTAGCAATGGTAACACTTCCTGTAGCGTGACCATGTGAAAGTGTTCTGATTTGATGTATGTGTTTAGTGTTCTGAGGTCTAGGATTGGTCTCAGTGTTTTGTCCTTCTTTGGTATTAGAAAGTACAGTGAGTAAACCCCTGTATTTGTTTGTGTATCTGGTACCAGTTCTATTGCGTTCTTTTGCAGTAATGCTTGAACTTCTATTTCTAGAAGGTCCGAATGTTGTTTTGATATATTTTGTGCCTTTGGTGGTATGTTTGGAGGGATTTGTAGAAATTCTATGCAATAACCATGTTGGATAATTGCTAAGACCCAAGTGTCTGTTGTTATGTTCTCCCACTCTTGGTAATACTGACTTATTCTTCCCCCCACTGGTGTTGTGTGGAGGGGATGAGTGACGTGTGAGTCACTGTTTGTTTGTAGGTGTTTTGGGGCCTTGAAATTTTCCCCTGCTTCTAGGGAATTGTCCCCTTCTGTATTGGCCCGAAAGCCTCCCCTTTGGTACTGTCCCTGGTAGGTGGACGGTGTTGACTGTGAGGTACTGGGTTGTGTGGATTGACCCCGAAACCCCCCTCTAAAGGTTGTCTTGCGGAAGGTGTTGAAAGTGCCCCTGCTCTGCGGGGAGAACAGCACGCCCATGGCTTTTGCAGTGTCAGTGTCCTTTTTTAGCTTCTCAATTGCCGTGTCCACTTCAGGTCCGAACAATTGTTGCTCATTGAATGGCATATTGAACACCGCCTGCTGTATCTCTGGTTTAAAACCAGATGTTCGTAGCCACGCGTGCCTTCGGATGGTTACTGCCGTGTTAACCGTTCTTGCTGCTGTGTCCGCTGCATCCATAGAGGAGCGTATCTGGTTATTGGAGATGTTTTGGCCCTCCTCAACCACTTGTTTCGCCCTCTTTTGTAGTTCTGTGGGTAGATGCTCAATGAGGTGTTGCATCTCATCCCAGTGGGCTCTGTCATATCGCGCTAGGAGCGCTTGAGAGTTTGCGATGCGCCACTGGTTTGCAGCCTGTACTGCGACCCTTTTACCGGCTGCATCGAACTTTCGGCTCTCCTTATCTGGGGGTGGTGCATCGCCCGATGTGTGGGAGTTTGCTCTCTTGCGAGCCGCCCCTACCACAACCGAATCTGGTGGTAGTTGTGAGGTGATGAAAGCTGGGTCTGTGGGAGGTGCTTTATATTTTTTTTCCACCCTCGGTGTTATTGCCCTACTTTTGACAGGCTCTTTGAATATGTCCTTTGCGTGCCTTAGCATTCCTGGGAGCATAGGCAGGCTTAGGTAGGTGCTATGTGTGGAAGAGAGGGTGTTGAAGAGGAAGTCATCTTCGACAGGCTCAGAGTGTAGAGACACGTTGTGGAACTCTGCTGCTCTAGCCACCACTTGTGAATATGCTGTGCTGTCTTCTGGTGGTGAGGGCCTTGTAGGATACGCCTCAGGACTGTTGTCCGACACTGGGGCGTCGTATAAGTCCCAAGCATCTTGGTCCTGGTCACCTTGGCTTAAGGTGGTGTGAGCCGGTGAATGTGAAGGAGTCTGTGCTGGTGAAATGGGAGCCACAGGTGGAGGAGAGGATGGCGGAGTTACCTTCTTCACCAGTTTTGTTTGTGGTGTTTGTTCTTGTTGGAACTCCAGTCTCCTCTTCCTCCTAATAGGGGGAAGGGTGCTTATTTTTCCTGTTCCACTCTGTATAAAAATCCTTTTTTGAGAATGGTCCACCTCGTTGGATTGTAATTCCTCTTCGAAACTATGATTTCGCATCTGAGAGGACAGTGATTGTTCCTCCGAATAGGAACCGGTAGTTGGCTCGGTTGCGGGTCGTTTTGGCACCGAAACCATGTCCACGCTCTTTTTCGGCTCCGAGGCGACTTTCCTCTTTTTCGGAGTCGGCCCCTCTCGGCGTCGATCCTCCTCGGTGCCGCTGTCTCTGCGTCGAGCAGCTTCGGCTCCGCTATCTCGGCGTCGATCTTTGCCGGCAGCACTATCTCGGTCCCGAGATGGCTGAGTGCGCCTGTGTCTCGACCCGAGTCGGACGATCTCGGCACTATTTCGGCCTTCTTCGGTGCCGATGGTCGGTCACCGAGTTTATGGGTTGAGCCATGGCCTGACGGCAGTGGCGTCCCCTGGGTCTTGTTAGTTTTCTTATGTGCTATCTTCGACGTCTTACTCACTGTTTCATGGTCGTCGAATTCGTCCGAGTCCGATTCATGGATCGAGAAGGCTTCTACTAATTCTTGTTCCTCGAAATCTCGGTGTCCTGTCGGCGTGGACGCCATTTGCAGTCTTCTGGCTCGGCGGTCACGGAGCGTTTTTCGGGACCGGAACGCACGACAGGCCTCACAAGTTTCTTCCCTGTGCTCGTCGACAGGCACAGGTTACAGACCGAATGTTGGTCTGTATATGGGTATTTGTTGTGGCATTTAGGACAGAAACGGAATGGGGTCCGTTCCATCAGCGTCGATGTCACACGCGGTCGGGCCGACCAGGCCCCGACGGGGGATCGGAAACTACCCCGAAGGGCAACGGAGATGTTATCGTATCGATGCGATGTCGATGCTATCTAACCCGATCCCGAACGCAACAATACCGACGTAATTTTCCGATTTTGAGCTAACTTTCCGTTCCGAAACCCGGAGCGAAAGGAACACGTCCGAACCCGATGGCGGAAAGAAAACAATCGAAGATGGAGTCGACGCTCATGCGCAATGGAGACAAAGAGGAGGAGTCCCTCGGTCCCGTGACTCGAAAGACTTCTTCGAAGAAAAACAACTTGTAACACTCCGACCCAACACCAGATGGCGGCTATGCACAACATGTGTATCTACAGCGACAGATGCCATTGAACACACACATATATATATATATATATATATATATTTTATATATGGAAAATGTCACTTACCCAGTGTACATCTGTTCATGGCATGTAGTGCTGCAGATTCACATGCTGTGTATATCTCGGCATCTAGTGTTGGGCTCAGAGTGTTGCAAATTGATTTTCTTCAAAGAAGTCTTTTTTAGAGTCACAGTATCGAGTGACTCCTCCTCTGGGTGAAAGTGCACACAGGCATCGACTCCTTTGTTAGATTGTTTTCCCGCAGAAGGGTGAAGTAAGGAGTGATAAGACTGTATGTACAGCTCTAGATATATAAGTAGTAAATAAGATGTTCATCCAACTATACATACATATGTACAAATGGAGTACTACAATGACTACGGGCTCCCGGGGAGGACGCATGTGAATCTGCAGCACTACGTGCCACGAACAGATGTACACTGGGTAAGTGACATTTTCTGTTTGATGGTATGTGCAGCTGCAGATACACATGCTGTGCATAGACTAAAAATCAGTTCTCCTCCCAATTAAGCGGTGGTTAGCCTGTAGGGGTTGAAGTGGTTTGAAATATTGTTTTTAACACTGCTTGTCCAACATTGGCTTGTTGTCTCGCTAAAACATCTACACAGTAATGTTTTGTGAATGTTTGTGGTGTGGACCATGTGGCAGCTTTGCATATATCTGCCATTGGTATATTTCCTAAGAAGTCCGTGGATGCACCCTTTTTCCTAGTGAATGTGCTTTTGGAGTTACTGTGGGTGAATCTCCCACTCGTGTATTTGTTGCTGCGTCCTGCTTAGGTCTGCTAGCTGGTTGTGTATACCTGGGATGTATTCTGCTAGTAAGTGAATATGATTGTGAATTGCCCATTTCCATATTGTTTGAGCTAGAAGGGACAACTGGGATGAATGTGTTCCCCCTTGTTTTTTCAGATAGTACTGTTGTGATTATGGTCTGTGGCACTGGGTCTTGAAAGGACCACCCTTTTGTTAAGTTGTTGTAATTCTACCATTGCAGAGATCTGTAAGTTTGGCGGTTTAACAACACTAGATCCTGTAACCGACTGTGTGCCTTAGACCATTGTTGTGAGAGACACTGTTGCAGTGGTCTCATGATTAGTCTTGCTTGTGGTACTATTGCTATACTTTATGCGATCACTCCCAATACTGTCACGATAAATCTTACTGTGTAAGTCTGATTGACCTGGATTTGTGATATGAGGTATTGAAAAGCCTGTATCCTCTGTGTATTTAGGTAGCCTAATGCTGTTTGAGTATTGAGAATTGCACCTAGATAAGGATGAATCTGTGCTGGTTGAAGATGAGACTTCTGGTAATTGATTGTGAACCCTAATGTGCGTAGGGTATCTATTGTGTACTGAGTGTGTTGTTGGCACTGTAGAGTAGTGCTGGATTGTATTAACCAATCGTCTAGATAAGGGAAGACATGTATGTGTTGCCTTCTGAGGTGAGCTGTTACTACAGCTAGACATTTTGTGAAAACCCTTGGAGCTGTTGTTATCACGAAGGGTAGTACTTTGAATTGGTAGTGGTTGACTGATATTACGAATCTTAAGTACTTGTGGTGAGCTGGATGTATGGGAATGTGGAAGTAGGCATCCTTCAGATCTAACGTGGTCATGTAATCATGTTTTTGTAGTAGGGGAATGACGTCCTGTAAAGTGACCATGTGAAAATGTTCTGACAAGATATATAGATTTAGAGGTCTGCGATCTAGAATGGGTCTGAGAGCACCATCCTTTTTTGGTATAAGTTTAGCAAATATACTCATGTCCCTTGCTGTGAGATGGGAACCATTTATATTGCCCCTTTTAGTAACAGAGAGTGTACCTCTTGTTTTAGTAGAACAATGTGTTCTGGAGAGAGTCTGTGAGAACGAGGGGGAATATCTGATGAGTACAGATGAGTTCTAGGCAATACCCATTGCGGATAATTGAGAGTACCCATTGATCTGTGGTGATGTTTTTCCAGTGAGTGGAATTGTTGCAGTCTTCCTCCCTCAGGAGGAGTGTGGGGTGTTTGGAAAGTCATTGTTTTGTGGGTGTGGTAGCACTTTGAGGCAGTAAACATTTATCTGGCTCTGAGGTTTTGTCCTATGTAAGAGCCTCTAAGTGACCCTCTAGAATAATACTCTGTTTTGGATGGGAGGTGGAAGCATATACAGTTTGGGATTTAAAACCTCCCCTAAACTGTTGTTTCCGAAATGAACACCGAAAAGGTGTGGTATAAAGGGCTCCCATGGCATTTGCAGTATCTTAATCCTTTCAGAGTTTCTCAATAGTAGTATCTACTTCTGGTCCGAAGAGATGCTGTTTATCGAAAGGCATGTTAAGCACTGCCAGCTATATTTCGGGTTTAAAACCGGAGGACCTTAGCCATGCATGTCGTCGGATTGCAACGCTGTATTAATACTTCTAGCTGCAGTGTCAGCTGCGTCTAGGGCAGATCTAATCTGGTTATTTGTAACAGCCTGTCCCTCTTCTACAATTTGCTGCGCTCTTTTGGTGTTCCTTGGGTAGATATTGCAAGAATTCTTGCATTTCATCCCAATCTGCCTTGCCATATCTTGCCATCCGGGCCTGGGAATTGGCAATACGCCATTGGTTGGCTGCTTGTGTAGCTGCCGTTTTCCCCGCAGCATCACGTTTTCTACTTTCCATTGTCAGGGTTGGTGTATCCCCTGAAGACAGACTATTAGCCTGTCTCCTAGCTGCACTGACCACAATAGAATCAAGTGGCAGTTGTTGCGTAATGTAGACAGGGTCCGTTGGTGCAGGCTTATTTTTTTCTCATTTTTATTTTTTTTTAAATCAATTCTTGGGGTTAGAACCCCAGCTTTGACTGGTTCTTTGAATATTTCGTATGCGTGTCTAAGCATACCAGGAAGCATTGGTAAGCACTGGTAGTGTTTATGGGTAAAGGATAACGTATTAAAGAGTAAATCCTCTTCCAAAGGTTCTGCATGCATTTGGACCCCATGGTATGCAGCTGCCCTAGATATAACCTGGGTGTAAACTGTAATATACTCTGGTGGTGATGTTTTAGTGGGGTAAAGACCAGGATCATTGGATGGTATAGGGTCAGAGTCATACATGTCCCAAAGGTCCACTGTGTCTCCCTGTGAATAGGTATGGGAGTGTGATGGTGACAGTAGTAGGTGGTGGTGAAAAAGAAAGCTGTGGAGAATGTGGTGGAGAAAGCTGGAGAGGTGATGGCTTCTCCTTTCGCTTAAACGTTTTTGCTGATGGTAGAGCAGTATCAAGAGTCTCTTGAAATGCCAGCTTTCTTTTAGTCTGTGGAGGTGGAGAAGCAATCATTTTCCCAGTCTCTTTGTGGATGTGTATTCTTCTCTGCTTACTGTCCATAAACTCCAAAACTGGTTGAATATCAGATTCCTCTATTTGATGTTCTGATGTTTTTGTGCCCTTAGAGGATTGTTCAGTGGCTGTTTTGGGCATATGTTTCAAATGGCTCGAAAGTCCTGTCTTTTCTGTGTAGAAGGATGTTTTCGGCTCCAAAGCGCTTGCAAGCTGTTTCGGTCCCGAAGATAGTAGCAGAGGTTTCTGCTCCGACGCAATAATTTCGGATCTGAAGATTGTAGGCGTCGGCTCGGTTTGGAGGTGGCGCTTCTTATTTTCTTCCTCAACTCCGGCACCGAAACAGGCGTGGCCTGTTGATGGGGGACTTGGCCGTTTTCGGGGCTGAACCCAAGGGCTGGTCGCAGATTTTCTTTCGGGTGGAACCATGGCTTTCCAGCAGTGATGAACCCAAGGCCTTGCTCGATTTTTTGAAAGTGCGTGTAGGGGGAGGTGCACTCACATGCTGGGATAGGCTGGCTGTCGTCTTCTGATCCTGGTTTGGAGTCGGAATCTTGGATCAAAACAGCTGTATGTGCCTGCTCTTCCTCTAGGGTGTCTGTGGACTCTATATTTCGACGCCATCTCGAGTCTTCTTGCCCTTCGATCACGCAGTGTCTTTTTCGACCGAAACAAGCAGCACGCTTCACAATCTTCCTCTCAATGGTCAGGAGAAAGGCAAAGATTACATAGCAAGTGCTGATCAGTATAAGGGAATTTTGCGTGGCATTGAGGACATAATTGAAATGGAGTCCGATCCATCAGGCTATGGCGTGGTACACCCGAACAGGCCCAAGAAGGGTGCAAGTGCCTGAAAGGACGTTTTCTTGATCCCAACGGTACTATTGGATCCGTTGCAGATTCAAACACGTTAAAAAAAAATACAGACGGTATAATAAAGCGAATATAAAGTTTCCGAATCTAAAGTCTCGGAGCGAGAGGGAACACGTCCGAACCAGGCGGCGGAAAGAAAACAATCTAACACATAAGTCGATGTCCACGCGCACTATCACAGAGAGGAGGAGTCACTCAATCCCGTGACTCTAATAAAGACTTCTTTGAAGAAAAACAACTTGTAACATTCTGAGCCCAACACTAGATGGCGGGATACGCACAGCATGTGTATCTGCAGCTACACATGCCATTGAACATTATATGTATATATGGAAAATGTCACTTACCCAGTGTACATCTGTTCGTGGCATGTTGCGTTGCAGATTCACATGCTGTGCATTATCCTGCCATCTAGTGTTGGGCTTGAGTGTTACAAGTTGTTTTTCTTCGAAGAAGTCTTTTCGAGTCACAGGACCGAGTGACTCCTCCCTTTCGGCTTCATTGCGCATGGGTGTCTACTCCATCTTAGATTGTTTTCCCTGCATAGGGTGAGATAGGAGCTGGTAGAATAAGGATACCAAAGATGCCCATGCAATGGAGTAGATATGTATGTACATAGTTTGTAGTAAAGGAATATTTATTTACATATATATATATATACACAATTTACATGCAACTAAAACGGCTACAGGCTCCCGGGGAGGGCGCATGTGAATCTGCAGCGCAACATGCCACGAACAGATGTACACTGGGTAAGTGACATTTTCCGTTCAATGGCATGTGTAGCTGCAGATACACATGCTGTGCATAGACTATAAAGCAGTAATATTCCCAAAAGCGGTGGTCAGCCTGTAGGAGTTGAAGTTGTTTGAAATAATGTTCTTAATACAGCCTGTCCTACTGTCGCTTGTTGTGTTGCTAACACATCTACACAGTAGTGCTTAGTAAATGCATGGGGTGTAGACCAAGTGGCTGCCTTACAAATCTCTGTCATTGGTATATTACCTAGAAAAGCCATTTTGGCACCTTTTTTCTAGTGGAGTGTGCCCTTGGTGTAATGGGTAATTCTCTTTTAGCTTTGAGGTAACAGGTCTGAATACATTTGATTATCCATCTGGCTATGCCCTGTTTGGATATAGGGTTACCCGCATGGGTTTTTTAGAAAGCTACTAACAACTGTTTAGTTTTAAGAAATGCTTTCGTTCTGTCTATGTAATACATTAGCGCTCTTTTTATGTCTAATGTATGTAGTGCCCTTTCTGCTACGGAGTCTGGTTGTGGAAAGAAGACTGGAAGTTCAACTGTTTGGTTTAGATGAAACGGTGATATGACTTTTGGTAAAAAGTTTGGATTTGTACGAAGAACCACTTTATATTTGTGTATTTGTATAAAGGGTTCTTGGATAGTGAACGCCTGTATTTCGCTAACTCTTCATAGTGAAGTGATGGCTATTAGAAAGGCTACTTTCAAAGTCGAGAATTGGATTTGACAAGAATGCATGGGTTCAAATGGTGGACCCATGAGTCGTGTAAGTACAATATTAAGATTCCACGAAGGTACTGGTGGGGTTCTTGGAGGTATGATTCTTTTTAGTCCTTCCATAAAGGCTTTAATAACTGGTATTCTAAAAAGCGACTTTGTAAGTCTAATCTGCAGATATTGCAGTGAGATGAATTTTTATGGAACAAAAAGCGAAATTTGCTTTTTGTAAGTGTAGCAAATAACTCACAATCTCTTGTATGGAGGCCTCTAGTGGTATGATTTGATTTGCCTGGCAGTAGAAAACAAACCTTTTCCATTTATTAGCATAACAATGCCTTGTTGTCGGTTTCCTTGCTTGTTTAATGACCTCCATATACTCATTTGAAAGGTTTAGATAGCCAAATTCTAAGACTTCAGGAGCCAGATTGCTAGGATGAGCGATGCTGGATTGGGGTGTCTGATCTGTTTGTGTTGTGTTAACAGATCTTGTCTGTTTGGAAGTTTGATGTGCGGTACTACCGAGAGGTTCAACAGTGTGGTATACCACAGTTGGCGAGCCTACGTTGGTGCTAGGAGTATTAGTTTGAGTTTGTTTTGACTCAGTTTGTTGACCAGGAAAGGAATTAGCAGGAGAGGGGTAAAAGCGTAAGGAAATATCCCTGACCAGCTGATCCATAGAGCATTGCCCTTGGACTGAGGGTGTGGGTACCTGGATGCTAAGTTTTGGCATTTTGCGTTTTGTTTTGTTGCAAACAGATCTATGTTTGGTGTTCCCCAGCAGTAGAAGTAATCTTGTAGAATCTGGGGATGTATTTCCCACTCGTGAGTTTGCTGGTGATCCAGACTGAGATCGTCGGCTAACTGATTGTGAATGCCTGGTATATATTGTCCTATCAGGCGAATGTTGTGAATTGCCCAATGCCAAATGTTTTGTGCTAGGATACACAGCTGTGAGGAGTGTGTCCCCCCCTGTTTTTTTAGATAATACATTGTTGTCATATTGTCTGTTTTGACAAGAATGTATTTGTGGACTAGAAGGGGCTGAAAAGCTTTTAGTGCTAGAAAGACTGCTAGCAGTTCTAAGAGATTTATGTGAAGTTGTTTTTGTGGATTGTCGCACTGACCTTGTATACTGTGATTGTTGAGGTGTGCTCCCCACCCAATCATGGAGGCGTCTGTTGTGATAATGGCGTAAGGCACTGGGTCTTGAAACGGCCGGCCCTTTGTTTAAATTTACAGGGTTCCACCACTGAAGTGAAGAGTGTGTTTGGCAGTCTATCAACACTAGATCTTGGAGTTGACCCTGTGCCTGCGTCCATTGTTTTGCTAGGCACTGTTGTAAGGGCTGCATGTGTAGTTGTGCATTTGGGACAATAGCTATGCATGAGGACATCATGCCTAGTAGTTTCATTACAAGCCTGACCGTGTATTGTTGGTTTGGCTGCATGCTTGATCTTGTATTTTGAAACGATTGAACCCTTTGTGGACTTGGAGTGGCAATTGCTTTTTGTGTATTGAGTGTGGCTCCCAAGTATTTCTGTATTTGGGATGGTTGTAAGTGAGATTTTTAGTAATTTATAGAAAACCCTAGTTTGTGTAGAGTTATCTATTACATATTGCGTGTGAATTGGACATTGGTTTTGAGTGTTGGCTTTTATTAGCCAATCGTCTAGATACAGGAATACGTGCATGTGATGTCTCTTTATATGAGCTGCTACTACAGCTAGGCATTTTGTAAATACCCTGGGTGCTGCTGTTATCCCGAAGGGCAATACTTTGAATTGATAATGTTTGCCTTGTATTACAAACCTGAGGTATTTTCTGTGAGATGGATGAATGGGTATGTGTAAATATGCATTTTTTAGATCCTGTGTTGCCATGTATTCCCCTTGTTTTAGTAAGGGAACTACGTCCTGTAGTGTTACCATGTGGAAACGATCTGATTTGATGAAGAGATTTAACGTTCTGAGATCTAGAATAGGCCTTAACGTTTTGCCTTTTTTCGGAATGAGGAAATATAGGGAGTAAACCCCTGTTCCTTTCTGGTTATCAGGTACTAGTTCTATGGCTTGTTTTGCTAGTAGTGCTTGGATCTCTATTTGTAATAGGTCTAAGTGTTGTATTGATATCTTGTGCGTTCTTGGGGGAACATCTGGAGGGAATTTTGTGAACTCTATGCAGTAACCATGTTGGATAATTGATAGAACCCAGGTGTCTGTGGTGATGTGTGCCCAATTGTTGTGGTATTTTGTTAATCTCCCCCCACTGGTGATGTGTGTTGGGGAAGTGGGACATTGAAGTCACTGCACTGCTTGCTACTAGGAGTCTGCTTGGCAGGCTGGAATTTCCCTCTTCCTCTTGGGAACGGTCCTGAAAACTGTCAAAACCCCCCTCTCTGGTACTAGGACTGGTAAGTGGGTTTTGTTTGGGAGGTGGATGGTTCTAAGGATTGGTGTCTAAACCCTCTCCTAAACAGTGGTTTCCTAAATGTTCCCCTATATTGAGAGGAGTAGAGCGCGCCCATGGCTTTGGCTGTGTCCTTTTTTCTATTGCGGTGTCCACCTCCCGCCCGAATAGCTAGTGTTGACTGCACGGCATTCAATACCGCCTGCTGTATCTCTGGCTTAAAACCAGAACTTCGCAGCCATGCATGCCTTCTAATGGTGAATGCTGTGTTGACAGTCCGCGCAGAGCAGATCTGGTTATTGGAGATGGCCTGTCCCTCCTCCACCACTTGTTGGGCACGTTTTTGATGCTCTTTTGGTAGATGTTGGATAATATCCTGCGTCTCGTCCCAATGTGCTCTGTCGTAGCTGGCAAGGAGGGCTTGTGAGTTGGCAATACGCCACTGATTGGCCGCTTGTGATGCCACTTTTCCCTGCCGCGTCAAACTTACGGCTTTCTTTATCAAGGGGGTGGCGCATCCCCTGATGACTGAATTTGCCCGCTTTCTACAACTGAGTCCGGAGGGAGCTGTTGTGTAATAAACACAGGGTCTGACGGGGGCGGTTTATATTTTTTCTTGACCCTTGGCGTGATGGCTCTCCCTTTTACTGGTTCTTGGAAAACCTGTTGTGCATGTTTAAGCATGCCCGGTAACATTGGCAGACTTTAGTACGAACCATTTGCAGGCGTCTTGCGTGTCGATCTCTTAGGGTCGTCTGGGATCAAAAAGCTTTGCAGGCTTCACAAGTATCCTCTCTGTGTTCGGGCGACAAACACAGGTTACAGACCCGATGCTGGTCTGTGTAAGGATACTTGCCGTGACACGTCGGACAGAAACGGAAGGGGGTCCGGTCCATGAGTCTTCGACAACGGGTGTGGTCGGGCCGACCAGGCCTTGGTTAAATGCAGAAGCCCCGAAGAGCCGCCGAAGCGGTCTTGTCAGTGCCAATGTGTTTGTACTAACCCGGTCCTGAATGCACACAATAGCGACTGATTTCGATGATTTTCTAAGTTTTCCCGATTCGAATTACGGAGCGAAGAGGAACACGCCCGAACCTGATGGCGGAAAGAAAACAATCTAAGATGGAGTCGACGCCCATGCGCAATGGAGCCGAAGGGGAGGAGTCTCTCGGTCCCGTTACTCGAAAAGACTTCTTCGAAGAAAAACTTCTAACACTCCGAGGCCAACAATAGATGGCAGGATAATGCACAGCATGTGTATCTACAGCTACACATGCCATCGAACAAACATACATACATATATATACATATATACATACATACATATATATATATATATATATATATATATATATATATATATAATTTCATGGTGTTCTGAAAAAAAGAAAAAACAATTGTCTTTTTCATGGAGAGATGAAGTGTAAGGCAGTGTAGCCCCATAGGCTGCCATTATATGAATGAAAATAGAGGCTGTACCTTTAAGAACCCAGAGAACACCAGTATCCCATCATGCTGAGCAGGTGGCAGTTGCTTCGGTTCTTTTTGAAGCGACTTGTGTTTTTAGTCTACTGGTGGGCCTCTGTCTCTTCCATCGGGGAGGAAGGAGGGTTGCTTATGACTTAAGGAAATTCCGCTATGAGAGAACTGGTGTTACAGGTAAAAAACTGTTCCTTCTCTTGTAGGGGTTTTCCATGTAAAGTTATAAGCACTGAAGAGAATAGCAAGCACATCCCTACACAGCGCTGATACGATGACAGAAGATGGACTGGACTATTTAAGTGAATAGGTTTCTGAAGGAAGCCTGCCCTACTTGAGCATTTGCTCTGGTGTCCATGCCTAGGCAGTAGTGTTTAGTGAATGTATGAACTGATACCCAGGTTGCTGCATTGGAAATCTCTGGAATAGGAGTATTGAGCAGCAAAGCAGTAGCGGCCACTTTTCCTCTAGTAGTGTGCGCTTAAGGTCTAGCAGAGAGTGCTTTTGATAGTATCATGGATTTTACTGTGCTATCTATGGTGAAATGGATTACTTAGAGGTGGCTAAGCCTGCACTGAGGGGACCATAGCTGATAAACAATAAGTCTGATCTGTGGATGTCCAGTATCTTGTCAAGATAGCATTCCAGAACTCGTCTTACATCCAGGGAATGGAGGGTTCTTTCCACAGGAGTAGAGATTCGGATTTGTTTTTTTTAGCAAAGGGATTGTCTGGTTGACATGGAAGTCCGAAACCACCTTAGGGAGGAATTTCGGGTGAGTTCTCATGACCATTTTGCTAGAATGAAATACTGTGAATGGTTCATTAAAACAGAGTGCCTAGATCTTGGTTACCCTGCGGGCAGATGTAACTGCCACAAAGAAACCGGTTTTCCCAGACAGGTGTTGTCGAGCGGCCTTGTGTAAGGGGTCGAAGGGTTCCTGCATAAGGCGTGGAAGGACTATATTGAGCTCCCAAGGAGGGGAAGGTTGCTTAATGGGAGTAAACAAGTTTCAAACCATCTAGGAGATCCTTGAGGACTGGGATTCTGAAAAAAGGTTTGTGAAGGACATTTTCTGCAAGGCAGTAAGAGCTGCCAGGTGAACCTTTATAGATGCAAACTGGAAACCAGATTGTGCCAAATGGATTAATTATGGAAGAATGACATCTTACTGGCAAGTAGTAGGGTTCTTGTTCTTCAATGAACACCATATGCAGAATCTCTTCCATTTGAAGGCATATGTGAAGCTTGTAGAAGGCACTGTCTCCTCTTTGAGGATCTCCATGCACTATTGCAGCAGACTCAAATGTTAATATTGCACTAGCTCAGGAGCCATGCTGCCAAATTCAAAGAGGAGAGGTTGGGGTGCACCATCTGGCCTCCAAGTTTCATCAGTAGATCTGGTCTGCATGGCAGCTTCAGATGTGGACGGAGGGACCGGTGAAGGAGGTCTGTGAACCACCACTGACATGGCCGCTCCGGAGCGATGAGTATCATCTTTGCTCTTGAGTGGGACAGTTTGATGAGGACTGCTGGGAGTAGGGGTAATCAGAGGAAAAGTGCAGAGATCTGCTGGACCAGTGGATTCATAGGACATTCCCCAGTATCTCTGGCTGGAAGTACCTCGATGGAAAGGTTTGGCATTTTCTGTTTTCTGAGGTAGCAAACAAGTCGATAGCCGGAGCTACCCACAGTTGAAAGATGTCTTTAATGTTATCATTTTAGACCCATACGTGGTTTTCTTGGGGTGTCTGCTGAGAGAATCAGATTGAGTGTTTTGCACCCCTGAAAGGTAAGTCACAGTGATTGGGAGGTTTGTGGCCAGAAGCCATTTCCAGATCAGTTGGGTTTCGGGAGACAAAGGCCTGGACCTCGCCCCTCCCTCTTTGTTGAGGCCCCCCCAACTACACTTTTTGCCTGATCTCTGATGCTTACATAATTGAGTGTGTGCTGGTACCCTGCTAACCAGGATCCAGCACCTGTGTTCTTTCCCTAAACTGTACCATTGCTTCCACAATTGCCAAACCCCTGGCACACAGCTAAATCTCTTGTAAAAAGGTACCAGTGGTTCCAAGGGCCCTGTGGCCATGATGGGTCTCCAAGGGCTGCAGCATGTGTTATGCCACCATAAGGGACCCCTCACCAAACACATGACCACTGCCATTGCAGGTTGTGTGTGTTGGTGTAGAGAAAAAAAGGTAAATTCGGCATGGCACCCCACCCTGCATGCCATGTCTACAAAACACTGCCTGTGGCATAGTTAAGCCACCCCTCTTAGCAAGCCCCACAGCCCCAGGGCAGGGTGCAGTATACCATACGTGGGAGCGCAGCTGCAGGAGCAATGTGCCATACAGTGTCTAAGAAACTTTTTAGACATTGTAAGTGCAGTGAAGCCATATTGAGTTTATGGGCTGGGAGTCCGTCACTATGAACTCCACAGCTCCATGGATGGCTTTACTGAATGCTAAAACATTTGTTATCAAACTTCTCGGCTCAATAAACCCACACTGACAACAGAGTTGGATTTATGGAAAATGCACACAGAGGGTATCTTAGAGATGCCTCCAGGAATTCAACCAATTCCCTAGTGGGTGGCTGACCAGTCTCTGCAAGTCTTATACCACCAGACGAGTTTCTGGCCCCTTGAAGTGAGAGCATTTGTGCTCTCTGGAGTCAGAGACAAAGCCTGCTCTGGGTGGAGGTGCTTCACACCCCCTGCAGGAACAGCAACACTTGGCAGTGAGCCTTTAAGGCTCCTGCCTTTTGTTATGCTGACCAAGGGCACTCCAGCCGGTGGAGATGCCTGCCCCCTGGACCAAGCCCTACTTTTAGCTGCAGGTCAGACAGGAAAATTAGTAAATAAGAGAAGGAGAGTCCACCCCAGCTGGGACCACCCTAAAGTGCCCAGAGCTGATGTGAAGCCCTCTCTTCAGAATCCTCCATTATGCTTTGGAGGATGTTAGCCAATAGAGTTTAGAATGTGTCGTCCCGCCCCCCTCCCCCCCGAGGGAGTGGGCACAGGAAAGGTGCAGACACCCTCAGGGTTAGTAGCCATTGGCTACTGCTCTGACCCCTGTAACGCCCATCCATAAATCTAGTATTTAAACTTCCGGACACCAAAAGTTACCCCTGCAACCGCAGCCCCCCCCACCAATCCCAGCCTTAGAGAACCAAACCAACAGTCTACCAACATCCAGTGGCATTCAAACTGCCCAGCCACTGGTCTCCTTCATCCAACTCCCTGGGCCCAGCCTGCAGCCTCTTTGTGAACCCGGAGATCCTCATTAAATTGTATTGGGCACCAGACGCTGCGTTTGCACCCTGCACCTTGCCACCCCTGAGCCACTGAGGGTGTATGTTTGGTTCTGACCTGTGACCATAACCCTCCCCCATGCTGATCTAGACCTCCAGGGCCGGTGCCATGAAGCCACATGTACTTTCCTGCAAACAGTTTCTATCGATACTTGAAAGTGGTAGATTCTGGAAATGTTACTTACCTGCAACAAAGATCCTTTTGCTTATAGAAATAAAGTAACAAAGTATATTTTTTGACACAAACATTGGACTAGAGTTAGTCATTAAGGGTGTGCCACATTTCTCGACTGTGGGCGCAACAAATGCTTAGCACTAATCTCTGATAAGCCTAACTGCTCGCCCACACTACCACAAGAGAGCGCATTAGTATTATCTACTTAAACCTCTGTAAAGCCTCTGGGGATCCACTGGACTATGTACACATTATACATTACTTTGGTATAGTATATACAGAGCCAGCTTCCTACACATGGTTGTTGTATTGTCCGTCTGAACAAGCAGGAGTTGGAGTGGAACTATGGATGATACACCTTCAGTGGCACATGGACTATGTGCAGTTCTAGGAGATCGATGTGATATGCAAATTCTCTCTGTGACCACTTGCCCTGGATTTGGAGCTGGTTCATGTGGGCTCCCAATCCTAGTAGAAAGGCATTAGTTACTATGGTCTGTGAAGAACTGCCCTGATGGTATGGTGTACCTCGCAGGAGATTGGTTGGAGAGCACCACCATTTCAAGAACAGCTTTATGTGATAGCAGAGTTCTGTAATCTCAACTGCCTGTCCGTTGGTCCTACTGGTCCTCCAAGCATTCCTGTAGGAGTTTCATATGGAGACTGGCATTCGGTCTAAGAAATATGCAGGAGGCCATCGAGCTGGGGAGAGAAGATATTGTTCTCACGGTTGGGTGAGAGATTTTCATGAGTCTCTCAGAAGGATGCATGCTTGCTTGGAGGGTGTTGAAGGAGGCTCCCAGATAGTGTAATAGTTGCACTGGAACAGAGGTTGAATTTACATGTTTGACATGGAGGCCTAGGCGCCGCAGGAGATCGCAAGTTCAATCGTAGAGAAGCTGAGCTTCCCGACACATGGACGCCTTGTTCAGCCAATCATCTAGATATGGATAGAGGAACTCTGTGTCTTGAGATGGGCAGCAAATACTGACATGCATTTGGAAAACGTCCTGGGTGCTGACTTCAGTCCAAATGGAAGCACTTGGTACTGATAATGGTTGTGTCCCACTACGAACCTCAAGAACTTTCAATGCTTTCTGGCTACTGGTATATGAAAGTATGGTCTTGAGGGTCAATGGGGCAAAGTCAATCCCCTTGGTGTAGCGGAGGGTAAATCTGGTGTAATGCCAGCATCCGGAACTTTTCTCGCCTAATCCACTTATTGGTGGTTTTGAGGTCGAGAATGGGTCTGAATTTGTTCCAGTCTTTCTTTTTGATGAGAAAGTACCTGGAATAGATTCCCGTTCTGCATTGGTGAGACGGAATGGGCTTCACCACCTCCTTCTGTAAGAGAATGTCTACCTCCGCATGCAATTGTGGAAGGTAGAATCTGGCTAGTTTGGAAGGAATGGATGGTGGAGGTCTGGTGAACCAGAGACCGTATCCATTGCAAGCAATATTCAGAACCCAGGAGTCTTGTGTGATGTTTTGCCACTCTTCCAGATTTTGTTGGATGCTTCCCCCTACTGGAGTGAGTAACAGAAGAAGGTGAAGAAATGATTCAGGATTTTGATGCCAGTTGTTTGCCTCCCCAAGCAGGTTGCTGACTTGATCTTCCCCTAGCCTGCTTTCTCTCATAGGGCTGGTAGGAAACTTGGTACTGTAGAGAGTATGCACCGGACTGTTGGCGACCCTGATGCCAATAAGGTGTTTGGACCCTCTGAAGAGAAACAGCATTGGAAGGGCTTGAAAGATTTTCTTGCCTCTTTAGGTTTCTCTAAGCCAACCGCTTTTAGCGACTCCTTCTCCACCTTCATTCTCGCCATCTCATCATCGGTGGAATGCCGAAGAGAGTGGTACTGGAAAACGGTAAATTGAAGATTCTTTGTTGTGTTTCTGGCTTCAGAGAGGTAAGACGAAGCCAAGAATGCAGTCGCAGGGAGCCAACGTGGCAGTGTTCTTGCGCCACAAGTAGAGAGGAATCCGCTGCTGTGCTAATGACTTGATTGGAAACCATTAGGCACTCCGTGAAAATGTATTTCAAGTCCTCTCTCTTGTCTCTAGGGAGATGCTCGACAAATTGTTGGAGTGATTCCAAGATGGCTCTGTCGTATCTGCCTAAATGGCAGTGGCGCTCTTCCATTGTGGTAGCTGCAGTATTGCAGACCTTCCGACCCACAGAGTCTAGTTTGCGACTCTTTGTCTAGTGGAACTGTGGAAGTAGGAGTAATGGCATGTTATTTCTGTGCAGCCACTACACTAACCAAGTCTGCCGGTGGGTCTGTACGGAGGAAGGCCGGATCCTGGTCTGGTGGATGGTACTTCTTCTGAAGTCCTGATGGAGCTGTCTTGACCAATGATGAGGTTAAGAAGAGGTCCATTGCAGGTTCTAAGAGACCTGGCACTAGAAGTAGAAAAGGACAGGAGACTTCCCTATGTTGCAGGGTCTCAAAGATGACCAAAGTCGTAGGTGTTGGAGTGGACATCAGAGTGTTTAATTTGTTAGCACCCCTGACCAGAACTTCTTAAAAGGGAGAAATGTCATCCACCAGTCAAATGCGTAGAGGTGGGGTGTCTGAGAGGGTTGGTGAATACCTCCCAGTACTTGTAGAGGAGGTCTTAATAGTGTACCTGGATCAAGACTTTCCTGAATGGTGCAGATGGTGGGAATGTCTTGACAATGCAGATGAGCACCTTGAAGTGTGTTGACGGCGTCTGGAGTAGTGACGTGGGAACAGGAACAAGCTCTGAGCCTTGGTTCAGAAGGGAGAGGTGCTGGTGGTACTGAAGCAGGCGTCCCGGGCCTTGGTGCTGCAGGTGGTGGAGGCAGAGCAGGCTGTGAAGGAAGCAGAGATGGCACGATCAGAGGATCAGCTGGTGCATCCAGTGACTGGGAATATGTGCCTTGGATACTCAGAGTCTGGCAAACTGTAGATCCATCTCTTTTTCTGCGCACTTCCTGAAGCCTGGAGGAGCCTAAATAGTTCTTAATGTCGATTGCCTTTGCTCCCTCGACGCTGAGCCATTCCTTGATAGCTAACGTCAACACCTCAATGGCGTCAGAGTGTGTCGGCAACAATCTTGACCTCGCGGTCCATCGGGGGTGATGTGGACGTCGATAAAGATCTCAAAGGTGAGGTGCCCTTGGGCTTCTTGATATTGAACAAGGTCTGTGGGCTGACGTCATCGACGTCAGTACCCGCTGTCTTGACGTTGATCTGTGGATAGACCACAAACTGGTCAGTGCTGTACCTCTTCGACATTGATGTTTTCGACATCGACTGGGATGTTTTTCATTCCTTTTCTGTCTGGGACGCCCTCCAGAGACAGATGACTGAACTCTGGTAGAGGACTGACCCTCTCCTCGCCCGAAGTCCCACCTGTAAATGGCGTCTTCTGCTTTCACCGCTCCCCTGCACCCTGAATGCAAATCTTCTCCCTGTCGCAAAGGGTGCATCTTGAAAAGTTCTTGCCAATATGGCAAGAGTCAGGAACATGAGTGTCTGGAAGACAGAAAATAAATACTCTGTGAGGATCTGTCTTAACCTTTTTTCTTCCACAGGCTGGGCACTTATCAAAAAGAGATGGCATTTGTTAGGCCAAATAAAATACAAAGTCCTGTCAGAAAATGACAGAAAAAGGTAGAGAGACCAAAGATGTCAAATGTATCTGATGTCAGTATAATTGAATTTTCTTGAAAAAAAAAAAGCCAGAAACTGACCAAGCACAAAGCTCTAGGAACCTATCAGCAGGAGTCGGAAAAAGAACTGAAGCAACGTCTACCTGCTCAGCATTACAGGATGCTACTGGTCTCTGGGCTCTTAAAGGTACAGTCTCTATTTTAAACACATAATGGCAGCCTATGGGGCTACATTGCCCAACCTTACTTCATCTCTCCATTCCCAAAAAAGGATTTGTGAAAGACATTTATTCTGGCTTTTGCAAAATCATGACATTATATGCATATATAATCTCCTGGCCCCTTTAAGTGCAAGATGAGTAACTGGGCCATAGTAGCCTGTTCCTAATAATTGTGATCTCTTGAATTCTCCGCAGGCCTTCCCGAAGAAAGGCAAACATTGGCACTTAAGAAAACATTGTGAAAAAGTGCTCCGGGGTCCCCGGACGTGGGCGGGACTATTCAGTGCTTATGACTATATCTGGAAATTCCATACAAGAGAACTAATTTTTACTGTGGAATAACTTGGGCATGTGTCAGTGAGGATGTGACCAAGTTTTCCTTGAAAAGGTTTCTGGGTGTCAAATTGAGTGAATTTGCGGTTAAGTGAGAAGAACCTGTTGGTGGTATGCAGTTCTGTAGATCCACATGATGTGCATACTTCTGCCATCTAGTGTTGAGCCCGGATGTGTGCAAGTTGTTTTACTTCAAAGTCGTCTCGAGTCATGAGGTACAGTGACGACGACTCTTGCTGTTAAGGCGCATGGTCATCAACTTCATAGTTATATTGTTTTCTTTCCGCCGTTAGGTTCGGACGCGGCCCCCGTTTTCTAATTAAACATTGTTGAGTTGTTCTTTTCGATCCATATGTCCCTTCACTCCATCCGTATTGTAATCGATTGAGTCTCCCTTTCTTCTCCATCTCAACATTTGTGAACCAGCTCAAGCAGGGTTCCAGTCGACGGAGGCCCCTCCTTGACCTCGCCCTTTGGGGCCTACTCCCATTCTCAGTCATGTCTCTCCACTATGCCTCGACAGCGATGGAACAGATGCGTCTCTGCTACCATCCTCACTGCCATGCAAAGTATCCTCAAAGACCCTGACTTGTACCCTGTCCACCCCTCTCTGCTGCATATTCTATGTCCTAATATGAATTTATTGAAAAACCATCTCCTTCCATAAGGTGGATTTTCACACACAGCCTGTAGAGAACGACTTCCTTTTTGAAACCCTCTCCTCCACCCAGTTTCCTGTTTTTGTAGGAGGCCTTTTCTTGGTGGCTTGGGCAGGGAATTGGTTACTGGACATTCTGTGTGGTACTGTCTCCCACTGGTGCCCAACGGCTGCAATATTAATGTGCTCTAATCAAGTTTTACATTGTAGGATTTCACTGATAGTCATAAACGCTATGATATTTCCATGCTGCGTGTAGACCCTGGAACTCCTTCATTTACAGTTGACATTCATGGAAACAGAATCAGTGGATGTATGTGCCATAATTCTTCATAAACCTTTTGAAAAGGTGACTTAATTTTTCCTGAGTGTTAAGAGGAGTTCTAAAGTTTTCATTCATAGATTCAATACATTGCATCCGAAGAGGTCCCTTCAACAGCAAACAACTTAGAGGTCTTGCCTCAAGAAGTATACACACTGAAAGTGTGTACCAAAAGTGATAGAGAGCCAGAAGGAGAAGTCTGCGAAGGTACAGCAAGAGATATGCAATCCAATGAATTTGCAGTTGCTGAATATCACCTGAGGAACCCAGGAAGAACTAGGAATGTTCCCAGAGCAACCTCGCAAGTCTTATTACACCTTTCAGAGGAAGCAAAAGGCATGCCCTAACGGAAGAGCATGCAATATATTACAAAACACAAAGATAATATGACTGAGGAAAGGAAAGCATGCAAATGTTTGATTCATTTTATTCTGAAGTAGATAGTGCTGTGCAAGAAACCTGACTATGCCTAAACACGCCATATTCGGGTATCTTCAATTGGACTTACTGAATATAAGGTGTAAAGATGGTATCATACAATTGCATTTAGAGCTTAATAGCTTTTGCACATCAGATGCTGTGTGACTCCCAAAGCTTAGAAACTGCATCATAGATGCATTTCAGTTCCTTAGTCCAATACATGTTATCAAAAGCAGTGTTCTTGAATTTCTAGGCTAGACAAACTAGAGTTTATCTTTTCTTATTGGGGTGTGGTTGGTGGATGCACAAGATAAATAAGAGCAACTGTCCTTGTGCAAAAAAAATATATAATAAGTGAGAATTTTCAGATACATTCTTCACAAATAATTAAAGAGAAACATTTGAAGTGAGGACGAGTGGGTCCATATTTCAGAAGCAGGAACTGATTGCTGAGATACTATGAACTTCTTTATCATTCTTCTTTACAAAATCCTTTAATTTCCAAAAGAAGCTGCATTTTTAAAAAATGAATTAGTGACTAAATAAAACACCTTTTGGTTGGACTGTGACATTTTAGCCACAGGCTGGTCTGTCACTGTACCATCACCATGAGGCTGATTTTCATCTCCAGGCAGGTCTTGACATAGCAAGCACTTCCATTCGCCACTGTGGAAAAGGAAACAAAACATACAATTCAAACATGGAATTGTCCATATGGTTATAGGGTATTTTAGCTTTAATAAAGTGATAAACCACTAAATAAAGTTTGATTTGAAAACTGCATCTTTATGGACAATGCTCACAGGTTTACAACAGCTTAGCTGCCATTAAACCTAAAGGGAAGGGTCCCAAACCCAAAGGTTCCACAGTGTATTAGCTAATATTTCAGTTAAAGAAAACAATTTTTTAATGGCATAAGAAACAATCTCATGATTGGCCACAATCCTTTAAGGGTATAAACATTGGTAAAAGAAAAGCAGAGTGTGAAATATCAGAATTTTGTTCAACTGTTACAGAATCTATCCTATAGAAGAAAGTGTCTTGGCAGCCAGACATTACTAGCCACATTTGTTCCACTTAACATCCTCATATAATATCGCCTTCATGCAGAAGTTAATTTATGTAGTGACTCAGCAAATCCAGCTCTTTTGAAGGCGGTGTCAAATTATCTAGGTCATGTCTTGGACAACAGTGCAATTTTTAAGAGGGTCGTGACGTCTGGTATAGAAAATAGGACTCTACAGTCACGTATACCTGAGCTATAGCCATGCACCGCACAAATGCAGCGTGTTAAGTAGCAGCTGCTCATCTAATATATCCCAAAATATCACATACACCAAATTCTATACAACTTTAGTGTGAAACATCCAGTTTCAAGCCAAGAAGACACACCTATACTTTTTATGTGTGTATGCGATGAAAGAGTAGGAACCAGTTTGTCAGATACTACATGGCAGTAACTAAAATGATGTTCCCACTACTGTCTCCAATGAGCATAGCGTCCTCAAATCTCTGACAAATATACGAATAGAAAGTGCTCCACTAAGAGGAAGCTTGCAATCCATAGCTACACAAATTACCAGCACTAGTTACAGCAGGTCTCTGGCACTCCGATTTTACAACAACAACAAAAAAAAGAGGCTAATGTGTATTTGTGTTACTAAATGTAACCAGTTATGCCCACATGCTTAAAGAAAAGATCCTCAGAGGTTTTACGTCAACTCACTGATCAAGTCACAATGCTGATGAATGTAAAGGGCTCAGGTGTGGAGATCATTATCCAGAATTTAGAATTTTATTGACTTCACGTCCTATGGTTCTAAAGAGCTGATTGGAAATCATTTTGGATCTTGTCTTGAAACACCAAGTATCAAAAGGGCATGGGTGGACTAAGAACTCCCAGGGGTGTTCCCTACAAACCAAAAATGAGACGTACATCCAGAGACAGCAGTCCTTAAAAGAAAAAGACATCCTAGAACCAACGTAATGAGTACTGGCACACTGGACCATGTAATCCGACCCAAAACCCAGGCTACCAGTGCTTATTTCTCAGTTGAATTTTGGTAACTAAAACCTTTGGACTGTCTTACAGGACACTGGGTCACAAGACCGTCACTCAGGAAAAATGGCTTGACTACAGTCTTTGCTGTTTGGAGTTATTGTTCTTTAGGGAAGGATTTCTTTGGGGGGTGATTTTAAGAGAAAGCTCTTTAATTCTGCCTCTACCATTTTTTTGGCAGGTGGTGGGGGGGGGGGGGGGGAGAGCCTTTTATTCCACCATTCAGAGCCATAGGGATACCGAAACATCAGAGTCAAGTCCAAAGTTCTGGAATCTATATCCCTTACACCTTTGCCAGAAGGAATGGTTTCTTACCTGTAACTCCAGTTCTCTCGTAGGGGTATTTCCATGATAGTCATAAGCACTGAATAGTTCCGCGCGCCCGCAGGGACCCCAGGGCTCCGGGGTCCCCGCGGAACTATTCAGTGCTTATGCCTATACATGGAAATCCCCTACGAGAGAAGGAATGGTTTCTTACCTGTAACTCCAGTTCTCTTGTAAGGGGATTTCCATGATAGTCATAAGCACTGAATAGTCCCGCGCGCCCAGGGCTCCGGGGTCCCAGCGGAACTATTCAGTGCTTATGACTATCATGGAAATCCCCTACGAGAAAAATTAGATTGCGCTAATAACTAGAGGCCTGGCAATTCCTAAGATCCTCTGCTGACCTAAACCAAGCTCTATGGGAGAACAATGACTTGAGACTAGTGCTGATTTTCTGTATTCCTTGTATTTGTAACTGCTTACTTACCACTGACTGGAGACTTGTTAATGTGTTTTATTTACTGTGTTAAATGGGATTTGAGATTTTTAACTTCCACCACCTATTGTAGTAAGCCCTGAATGCTCACTCTTGTTACTCTGAGAGCCAAGAAGTTAACTAGCCAATTGGACTGCACTACTATTGTTTTCCTGGAACCCGAACATTAAATGACAGAACACAAACTGGATACTGCCCATTAACCACAGACTGCCCGATGCCCCACAAAAAGGCCTCCTGCTATACAAGTGTCACACTAGGTCTTGGCCTGAGGTTTCATTCACAGGCCAGGGCTTGTTCCCAGTCACATGAAATGACGGCAGCAAATAGGACTCTGTCCATAATACAATTCTGAGATGGGGCAGGCAATGTCTTCACTCTTCCTTGATGACCAGATTTACACTTAATGGCTCAAGGGGGCCAGTATTTAGCCTATTTGTTTGAGTTTGCCTTCCTGCAGTCACCCTAATTAAAAGCACCCTTCAACATTCTAAATCTCCAAAAAGGAAGGAGTGTTTGTTTAAGTCCTGTACAGATGGAGTGTTTCATACCAGTCAAAGAAAGTTTGCAGACTGGGCCTAATCAACCTTGGCCAAGTTTCATTTTACTAGGCTACACCAAAGACAGCAACAGAAAGGGGAAGCATTTGTTACCAGTAAAGGTAGGAAAAAAGTATTTAGCAGGGAGGAATGTATATTCCCCCCCCAGCCTTACACAGTTATAGTCCTGGGCAGTGACCCAGGCAATAAAGAATAAACAGGATGTCACTGCCACAGGCCACATGAAGGGAAAGGAAAATGTTACTTACCAAGTAAGCATCTGTTCGTGGCATGTAGTGCTGTAGATTCACATGCTTTGCATGCTCCTGCCATCTAGTGTTGGGTTCAGAGTGTTGCAAGTTTTTTTTTCCTTCTTTTTTCGAAGAAGCATGTTCGAGTTACAGGATTGAGTGACTCCTCCTTGGTGATATTGCACATGGGCATCGACTCCTTTGTAAGATTGTTTTCCCACAGGCGGGTGAGAAAATGCGTATAGAGGAAGTTTACAGAGAGATGTCTATGCAAATGTACCTACATATGCACAACTATATACAAAGTAACTGAAACATCCACAGGTGTCCAGGGAGGGCCCATGTGAGTCTACAGCACTACATACCACGCACAGATGCTTATTGAGTGACATTTTACATTCAATGGCATGTGTGGCTGTAGATACATATGCTCTGCGTTGACTGCAAAGCAGTCGTGGCTAGAATGTGGGAGTTACAGTTGATTGGAAAAGTGTTCTCAGTACTGCTTGACCTAAACTGGCTTGCTGATGTGCAAATACACCTACACAATAATGTTTTGTAAATGTATGTGATATAGACCATGTAGTTTTACAAATTTCAGCTATGCTTTCCAAGGAAAGCCATAATGGCTCCCTTCTTCCTGGTAGAGTGTGCTCTGGGAGTGACAGGAAGTTGTCTTTTTGCTTTAGCATAACAAGTCTGAATACTTTTACCTACCCACCTACCTATGCTGCTTTTGGATATTGGATTGTCTTTATGAGGTAATGAGAAAGCTATAAAAAATTGTTATGTTTGTAGAACATTAATGCACGTTTAACGTCTTAAGAGCTCTTTCAGCAACTAAGTTAGGCTGCGGTAAGAAGACTGGTAACTCAATGGATTGATTAATATGGAATTGAGAGACCACCTTACGAAGAAACTTTGAATTAGTGCGAAGAGCCACCTTGTCTTTATGAATCTGAAAGAATAGTTCTTCCAAGGTTAGTGCCTGGGCTCACACACATGCCTGGGAGATGTGATAGCAACTAAAATGGACACTTTTCATGAGAGGTACTGAAGGGGACATGGGTGAAGTGGCTCGAAAGGAGAACCCTTAAGTCTAGTAAGGACAATATTGAAGTGCAGGGGGCATTTGTGGTGGAATAACCCATTTAAGACCTTCCATGAATGCTTTAATTACTGGAATCCTAAAGAATGATTTTTGTTTTCTGTTTTGCAAGTATGCCGTTATAGCGGTGAGATGTAAGCGAATTAACAGACAATATCTTGATGGCATTAATATGCTTGGGTTGACAGTAGCAAACACAGTGTTTATACTTTGCAGCATAACATGCTCTGGTAGTGGGTTTACAAGTTTCTCTAAGACTGTCCATGCACTCTACAGGCAGGTCTGGATAACCAAACTATATGACTTCAGACAAAAGACAGATTTGGGGTCTGGGTGCCTGACCTGACCTCTGTTTTAAATGAGACGATCCGGCTTGTTGGGAAGCTTTTTGTGGGGGATTACTGAGAGATTCAGTAGTGTGGTAAACCAGGGCTGGCATGCCCACGTTGGAGCTACAAGGATCATTTTGAGAGATGTTTGCCTGATCCGTCAAACCATAAATGGAATGAAAGGGAGAGGAGGAAAAGCATAGGCAAATATCCCTGACCAGTTCATCCATACAGCATTACCCTTGGATTCAGGGTGTGGGAACCTAGAGGCGAAGTTTAGGCATTTTGTGTTTTCTGCTGTGGCAAAAAGATCTGAGGTGTTCCCCACTTTTGCAAGTAAGTTGGAAGGACTTGTGGGTACAGTTCCCATTCATGGACTTGTTGCTGTATCTGGCAGAGCAGGTCTACAAAGTCGCTGTCTGTTCTGGGAGATTGTCGGCCACTATGTAAATGTGATGGTGGAGAGCTCATTTCCATATTGTCAGAGAGTTGTGACAATTAGAGTGACTGTTTCCTCCCCCCCTACCCCCGTTTCTGAAGGTAGTACATTGCAGTTATATTGTCTGTGTGGAATGGGACATCTTTGTGAGAGGTATGCACTCCCTAATTCTGCACTGAGTATTGCTCCTAGATAGGGCTGTATCTGGAGAGATTGAAGGAGGGATTTGAGGAAGCTGAGTGTGAAACCTAGGTTGTGCAGAAGGTCCACTGTCATCTGAGTGTGGTGTTGGCATTGATGAGCCAGTCGTCTAGATAAGGGAATACGTGTACTTTGTCTTCTGAGGTGTGCTGCTACTTCTGCTAAGCACTTTGTGAAGACCCTGGGGGCAGTGGTGACTATGAAAGGTAGAACCTTGAATGTGTTTTCCTGCAATCACAAATCTGAGGTATTTGTGGTGTGCAGGGTGAATGGGGATATGGAAGCAGGCATCCTTGAGATCTAGGCGGTCATCAAGTTGCCCTTTTGTAAGAAGTGGGACAACGTTTTGAAGAGTGACCATGTGAAAGTGTTCGGATAGAATATAATGGTTTATGGGCTCTAGGTCCAGAAAGGGCCTGAAAAAAACATATTTTTTTTAGATTGCGGAAGTATAGGTAGTATACTCCTGCCCCCTGATATTGTATTGGAACTGGCCTGATGGCTTCTGTAAGAAGTAATTGTATCTCTTGCCTGAGAAGGAGAAGGTGCTCCTGCGAGAGCTTGTGAGACTGAGGGGGAATGTTTAGAAGTGTGGTAATGAGTAAGAGTAGAATGTGGAGTAGTAACTTCACAGGTAGGGAGTGGGCAGGTGTGGATAATCACTATTTTGCTGTTGAGGCATTTGCTGGTGGTCTTCTTTCCCTTTACCTCTTGTGTTGTTACCTCTAAAAGTGCCTCTACAGAATCCTCGTGAGTAGGAGCTGGAAGACAGCCTGGCCGGAGATGTGAAGGCCTCTGAGGTCATCGGTTTGTAACCACCTCGAAATGTGGGCGACGAAAAGTACCTCTTTGTGAGACACAAAGTAAAGTGCCCCTGGCCCTTCAGTAGTTGTGTCTTTCTTCAGCTTTTCAATGGTGGAGTCCACTTGAGGGTCGAAAAGATGCTCCTTGTACCTCAGTTTTAAAACCTGAGCACCTAGCCAGGCATGTCTCCTAACTAAAATGGCAGTGTTAATACTGCATGCAGAAACCAGGGCACAACTGATGGCACTATTACTAATTGTCTGCCCTTCAGTGACAATCTGTTAACCCTTTTACAGTGATCATCTGGGAGATATTGGAGGAGCTCCCCCATTTCATCCTGGTGAGCCCGATCATATCTCGCAAGTAAAGCTCGTGAGTTGGCAATACACCAGTGATTGGCTGCAGAAGCAACCATTAGTTTACCTGAGGCATCAGTCTTTTTACTGTCCTTATCTGGGGAGGAGAGTCCCCTGTGGCTTGACTATTGGCCAGTTTACATGTGGTAGTAGCCACAACAGAATCTGGTGGGACTTTAGATTTTGTATATTTAGGATCTGAGGGTGCAGCCTTGTACTTTTTTTTTTAATTAACTCTAGGGGTGATGACTCTAGAGCCAACTAGTACCTTAAATATGTTGTCAGCATTACGAAGCATGCCAGAGAGCATGGGGAGGAATTAGAGATCCCTATGTGTTGACATTAAGGTGTAAAAAACAAAGTCTTGTTCAATGAGGTCCCTGTGAAGGTTAACTTTGTGGAAGGAGGCTGCTCTAGCAATCACCTGTTGGTAGAAAGTAGTATCCTTTGTTGGTGAAGGTCATGCAGGGTATAGATCTGGATCCGTAGAGATCAAGGGATCAGGGTCATATGTATCCCAGGGATCTGGGTCCTGGTGGATGCGACTTAAGTCTCCCCCAGTGAATAACTGGGATCCCTGTGGTGTTACGTCTGCTGCAGTAGGAGAGGTGGGTGCATGAGGCGGGGAGAGGCAGGTGGGGGAAGTAGAGGAGGAGGAGAAAGAGGTTAAAGAGGAAAAGGCTCTCTTGAAGGTAACAGGTGGGGATGCAGTGATGTACCCTGTACCCTCTTGGACATGGATGAGACACTGACAAGCATCCATAAACTCTAAAATGGGTTTAACTGGAGACAGCAGCCGAAGACTGATTAGTCTTTTGGTTCCGAAGAAGCTGAATCCCTTGGCTTTGGCACCAAAGTTTTCAATCAGTGCCATTTGGCCGGTACCGGAGCTGAAGTGGTGGTTGTTCGGCTTGGTGCCAAAGTGGTTGGCGCGGAGGATTGAGGTGGAATGGGACCGCTGTCTCAGACCAAAGATGTCTAGGTTAATGCCGAGGACGTTGACTTAGTCTTGGCTATTTTTGGTGCTGAGCAGAAAGCAGGGCATTCATACCAGTTTTTCAGAGCAGGCCAAGACCCGAAGACATTGGCGGTCCGGCTACCTCTGTAAATAGTCTTCTGGATGTCTTGGAGGAGGCAGGAGGGGCAACGGTAGTCACAGGTTGCGCTGGTGAGACTTCTTGACTTTTGTTGTCCGACTGGATGTCGGTGTCCTGGATGGAAAAGGCCTCCTCCTATTCCGGCTCCTACTGGGCATGCTCCTCCCTGAAGATGTCCAGAGTGTCTTCAAGAGTCTTGTGCGCCATCTCTAGTCTTTGAACCCTCCAGTCCCAAAGCGTCTTTTTCGACCTAAAGGACATGCAGGCGACACAGATGGCTTCTTGATGGTCAGGGGAGAAGTACATGTTACACACAAGATGTTGGTCATTGTGCAGGAATTTGGAGCAGCACAGAGGCAGAATCTAAACTGCGTTCATTTCAGCAGCACAGCATGCTGTTCAGTGCCGCGTGGTGAGGTAGGCCCGAAAGGGCGTTCGGTTGGTTCCTGAACCGACAAAGTGAGACTAGAGCGATAATAGAGAAGTGATATCGAAGACAATACTGTGATTTAAGGAAAGATGGAAAAAGATTTTGAAACAGGAGCAAAGGGAGAACAGAGCACAGGGACACGTCTGAGCCAGACGGCGGAAAGGAAACAATCTAACAAAGGAGTCAAAGCCCATGCGCAGTATCACAGAGAAGGAGTCCACTCAATCCTGTGATTCGAAAATGGTTTTCGTAGAAAGACAACTTGTAACACTCCAAACCCAACACTAGATGTTAGGAGCATGCAGAGCATGTGTATCTACAACCAAACATTCCATTAAACTAGTCATTTTGTGCATGCTCTCATTCAGTGCCCTTTGTGCGGGCTCACATTTGGTGCCCTTTGGGCGAACCACTTATCCAGAATTTCCTGGACCCATACACACCAATCATTTGAAAGTACACTATAACACACTGACTAGAGAAAAAGGGCAGTTATGGGTAATTTAAGATTCTCACTGGGGTGCAGGCAAAATGTGAGCACACCTGTACTACAATCAGCAGCCTCCAAAAGGCCAGTATGAGGAGTGAAGCTGCCTCCCTTGACAATGGTAGGCATACATTTTTTTTTTGAACTTCTAAGAAATAATGCCTTGGTGCCTATCTTTGTGGATTTGGCCAGTTAGAGGCTACTGGACTACATCCACCATAAGCAATTTATCACCAATATCCCTGACTCACAAGACCCTTATGCTCAGACTTGTGAAACCAAGAGACTTCATTTACACTCCTGACTCAGGTTAGCAAAGGTAAGCAACTGAGGCTTTCTACAGGTGCTTAGACTCAGACTGCAGCGTAACTCAATAGGTAAAGGTGAATACCTGCATGTCCAGCCAGCGAAAAAGAAAAGGAACCTTTTAACACATAAGTAAACGGTACGCTAATGATTATGGCAAATAAAACCAAATTGTCCTGACGGTCTGGGCAGAAAAAAAATCTCTAGGGATTTCATAGTTTGTAGGTGATAGAATTATATTGAGCCCTAAGATCAATGTTATTCTACTGCAGGTGCTTAGGGTCTTACAGGAGATTCTCAGATGTATTCAGGATATCTAAGTTTCATGATGGGATACAAACAGGTATAGAGATACTCAGGTTCTACTATGATTTAGCCGCCTGTGGTACTCAAGAATTCTATCATCCTGAACTGCCCACTTTACGACCACGTGCCAGAAAATACTATTTTGTAAGTAACGGCAAAATAACACCTAGACTCAAAGGGAGAAATACTTTGTCTGCCTAGTGGAAATACAGGCTCAGCAACAATATCGATGGACCAATTTCTGGTCAAGAGCTGGTCAGAAAGCAACAGCACCCACCAAAGTATATTGTGCAGATTTGGGTGAGACAGAAGCAATCTCTGTGAAACTACCATCTTGAATCACCACTCAAATTTAACTCAAAGACTTGGTTGGCAAGTGTCACTATTTGCCAGAACTAGGGAGCAGAAAGTCCAAGACAAACAAATCTAAGTATCTGCCTCGAAGCACCAAACAACTCCTTACAACCACACCATTGGGACTAGAGTCAACCGAGCACCACAATCATGGTTGAGCCGGATTACAGAGAAACATCAGCAGACAACAAAGCCAAAGCACTTATGTTGCAGGACCCCACAAATGAATTTCATTCCCTAATATTAGTGCAGAAGAGGACACACAACAGATACTACTGCTTTCATTTTTCTTAACAGGGTAATGATGTATTTTCATGATAAGACATGTTGAGAAAGAAGCTTGTGCTGGAAGGACTCAGAGGAACAGTTTCTTACCTGTAATCCAAGTTCTCTCTCTGGGGAGTGTCCATTTAAGTCACAAGCACTGAATAGTCCCACCCACGTCCTGGGATCCCAAAGCACTTTTTCACAGTATATCTTCTTAAGTGTAAACACCCACTTTGTCAGGAAAGCCTGTAGAATCACTTAAGACAAGAATACTGTACAGCCTATAAAGAAGGCTATAGTGCTCAATTTCTTCAGACTGCTATTACAAAAGGGTAAAAATACCCATGTACATGTATATTTAAGGCCAAATACTTTGGTAAAATGCTAAAACTATTTAGCAAACTTTTGTTTTTTTTTAAAGAAGAAAGATGCAGAAAAAAAAGGACAGTGTAGCCCTGCAGGCTGGCGTTATGTGAATGTAAAAACAGGGTCTGTGCATTTATGGGCCCAGAGACCACCAGTGTTCCATCATGCCCAGCAAGTGGCAGTTGCTTTAGATCTTTCTGAAGAGATGTGGCAATAACTGATACGTCCAATAACCACCTCTGTCCACCGAGGATGCAAGAGGGTTGCTTATGAATTCAACTGAGATTACCCTGAGACAGAACTTGGATTAAAGGTAAGAAACCATTGCTTCTCTTTCAGGGGATCTCCATTCAGAGCCATAAGCATTGAATACAGCAGCAATCCCACCCCTCCAAAGGGCAGTGGAAAAGAGGTTTGACCTATCGACCAAATCAGGCAAATACGTTTCTCAAGGAGGCCTGACCTACTTGAACATCTGAATCCAAACATTAATATTTGGTAAACGTGTGACCAGATCCCCATGTAGCCACTTTACAGATTTCAGCTATAGGGACATTTCTCATTAAAGCGTCAGAAGCCGATTTCTCTTTAGTAGAGTGAGCTTTAGGCCTACTGGACAGAACATGGTTTGCTTTCTGATAGCATAAAAGAATGCAAGATACTATCCATTGGGAAATGGACTGTTTGGGCGTGGCCATACCTATATGGACCTGTCCATAGTTTACAAACAAATTGGTCCGACTTTTAGATATCTCCTGTCTTGGCCAGATAAAACTTTAAAACTTGCCTAAGGTCTAGAGAATGATTCCTTCCAGCAGGTGTGGAAGGGTGGTGAAAGAAAGGGGCAGGGAAATAGTCAGATTGACATGAAAGTAAGAAAGGACTTTATAGGAATTTTGGGTGAGTCCTCATCACTACCTTGCTGGAATGAAAAACGGTGTATGGTTTGTGAGAACTCTAGGCCTGGATATCGCTAATTCCACGTTCTTATGTGAGTGCTACGAAAAAAGCAGTTTTTCAAGAGAGCTATTACAAGGACGATTTGTGAATGGGCTCAAAAGGATTCTGCATGAGAGGACTATATTGAGCTCTTAGCAAGGAGTTGGTCCCCTTATGGGAGTAAAAATATTTTCCAACCCTTCGAAATAGATCTTCGATAACCGGATTATGAGCTGCCAAATGAACTTTTACGGAAGAATATTGTAAGCCAAATTTGGCCTGGAAGGATGACAACATCTTGGCAGGTTGCTGGATCCACGTTCTTGTTAGAACACCAGTTGCAAAATTTATTCCATATGAATAAATAGGCTGAACGTGCTGATAGTCAATTAACTTATTTGAGAATGTTCATGCATTTTTGTGGAACGTTCACATTCCCATACTGAACTAGCTCAGGAGCCAGGCTGCCAAATTGAAGGAGGAGCAATTGGGGTGAATCATCTGACCTCCAAATTTCATGAGAAGGTCTGGTCTGCATAGCAGCTTGAGATGTGGATGCTAAGACCGGTGAAGAAGGTTCGTGACCTTCACTGACGTGGCCACCCCAGAGAAATCAAGATCTTTCTGGCTCTCGAGTAAGACAGTTTGATGAAAACTGACAGGATCAAGGCACAGAGAAATCTGCCAAACCAGTCGATCCATAGGGCATTTCCTAGTGTCCTGGTTGGAAGTACTTAGAGGCAAAGCCTGGGCATTTCTACAGTGGCAAATAAGTTGATGTGCAGAGAGCCCCACATCTGGAGTATGTTTTGCACGACACCGTTATGAAGGACCCATTTGGGGTTTTCTTGAAAGACACTGCTTAGTGAGTCTGCTCTAACATTTTGGACACCTGGGAGATGAGTTGCAGTGATCTGCAAGTCTCTGGCTATCAGCCACTGCGAAATTGTCCAGGCACAGAAAGGTCTGGACCTAGAATCTCCCTGCTTGTTGCGGTGGTATATAGTTATTGATTTGTCTGTGCCGGGACAAGCAGGGATTGTGTCTTGAAGGATGGGAGAAAGACCATCAACACTAGAACTGCTTGTAGCTTGAGGGTATTGATGGGATAGGTAATCTCTCTCAGAGACAATGTTCCTTGGATTTGGAGGTGATCCATGTGTACTCCGCCATCCTAGCAACGAGGCATCTGTTACTATGTTCTGGAAAAGGACATCCTGATAAAATAGCATCCCCTAAAGCCGATTTTCCGGAGAGCGCCACCGTTTTAGCAACTGCTTTGCTTGGGGAGGGGGTGGCGGCTGAAATGGTAGTGGTTTTTTGTCCTCCCAATGGCCCATAAGTTGGTCCAACTGATCCTCAATACATTCCTGGAGAGGACACTTGTGGAGATGGGATTTCGTAGTTAGAAACAAACATACTCAAAGCCATCGAGCAGTGAAGAGACAACACTGTTCTCACTGTGGGGTGAGAAACTTTAATGAGAGTGACATTTTCAGACTGATTAATAACAGTCTCTCCTCCAAAGGACAAACACTTGCTTGGATGGTGATGGAGGTCCCCAAGTAATGCAGTCTTTGGATGGAGTAGAGTTTGTTTTGGTGTGATTGATAAGCAGCTCTAACCACTGGAAAAGACTGCTGGTCAACTGGTAATGTAGTTGGGCTTCTTGCGGTGTTGATGCCTTGATCAGGCAGTCGTCTAAATAGAAGTAGACAAACACTGAGCTTTCTGAGATGTGCAGCTACCACTGGCATACACTAGTTCTGGGGGCTGATCTGAGGCCAAATGGTAGCACTTTGTATTGGTAATGATCGTGACCCATGATGAACCTCAAATATTTGCAATGCTTCTTGGCTATTGGTAAATTAAAATGTGCATCTTGGTTGGAGGTCTATCAAACTGAGTCAGTCTCCCTGGTGTAACTGGGAACAGATCAGATGCAGTGCCAGCATTTCGAATTTTCCTCATCAAATCCATTTGTTAGCCAGTTTCAAATCAAGAACAGGTCTCAACTTGTTTCTGGGACCTTTCTTTTTTTACCCTAAAAAAAAACGGGAATAAATCCCTGTGCCTCGTTGTTTGGGCGGACTTGTCTCCACCGAGTACTTTTGCAGAAGAATGTTTACTTTGAGTGCAGCATCTGTAGATGATGATTGGATGGTTTTGGTGGAATAGTTGGTGGAGGACTGATGAAACTGAGACAATACCCATTCTGAATAATATTTTTTCTTACTCAGGCGTCTATTGTGATGAATTGCCACTGTCAGGAAATGAGATACTTCCCAATACCAGAGTGGGTAATGGAAGAGGGGAAATAAAGATTAATTGCTTAGAGTCTGCTGTAGGCTTTACACCCCTGAGCAGACTGTTCAGTGGCTTGTCCTCTGGGCTGACAATGTTGCTGTTAGTAACAAGTCTGATGTTGGGTTTGCTGGCGACCTTGGTACCAAGTGAAGGGTTTGAACACTGGGTAAAAACGTTATCGTAGAATTTGTAGGGTCTTTGCTGCTCTTTCAGCTTTTCAAGGCCTACAGCATTTAGGGTCTCCATCTTGGACTTCATCAGGGCTATTTTGTCATCCGTATGACTGCCGAAAAGTGTAGATCTAGAGAATGGGAGGTTGATAATCCATTGCTGGAATTCATGTTTAAGAGCCGTAAGGGGAAGCCATGCATGCCTTTGCAAGGCCACCAATGGCAGTATTCTTAGGCTGCCAGTAACAATTAACTGCAGCACCGATAATCTGGTTGGAGGCCATCATATCCTTGTTGACCACTTCGAGGAGGTCCTTAATCTGGTCTCTAGGGATATTGTTGGCAAATATTTGCAAAGGCTCCCAACAAGGCACGTCGTACCTGTCCACGGAAGTTGATGCACTTGCTGCCTTCAGAAGAGGCAACTATACAGCAAATCTTCCATCACCCAAAATCCAACTTTTACTCTGCTTGTGTGGTGGTATAGTAGATGAAGGGGTGGTGGAATGATGCTTACTCACCGCAAGCAAAACCCCAGAATCCAAAGGTTATGCTCTGGAGGTCTGTTTCTTTTGCAGCCGGTGTGAGAAACAAGTCCACTGCTGGTTCTCACAGGCCCGGGGACCAATGGTAGGAGAGGCCTGGACACTGATCTGCGGTGAACAGTCTTGAAGATTGATGATGTGGATGGTGTAGGGATCAATATAGAGATAATTTTGAAGTGCCTCTCATCAGCACCTCCTGAAAGTGTTGATATCATCCACTGGACAGACCCGTGGTTGAGGAGAATCAGAGAGTTAGTGAGTATGTGCTTATGCTGGAAGTGTCAGAATAGTAGTTCGAATGATATCTAGATCTTGTTCATGACCTGGAAGCATGGTGACTATAAGAGCGTCCGGAGGATGGCCAAGGTGGAGAAAGCTGGAACCTGTGGCAATGCCGTGAGTGCTGTGAACAATATGTGAACCGCGATCATCACGGATAAGGTAGAGGCCTCGGAAGAAAGGCTTCCACAGGGTGTGGTTTTGGAAGTGGTATTGGCGCTGGTGGTGGGAAAGGCAACAGAGGAGGAAGAGATTGAGGCGAAGAACTAGGAGAGTTTGGCAGTAGTATAGGATATAACAGAGAAGACACCCTGGAGTATTCAGAGTCCAGAGATGATGATGGGTCTGCCTTGATTTTTTTAGCCTTCTCCTACATCGACAAACTCCTCAATGTCAACTATCCTTTATGTCTCAACGCCTACACACTCTTCAATCCTAAACTTCTTCTGAGCCTCGACAGTTTAGTCACCTTTGACATCGACCCTCCTCCCTTTTTTGACATCGACCCAGCCCTTGATGGTGAACAAGTTGGTATGGTACCTTGTCTCAATGTCAAACCTCTCGACGTCGTTCTGGAACAATGTCATTTTTGGGCTGCATTTCTCTTTTTGGACCTTCCACGCCTGGAGTACTCAGGGGAAGGTGGAAGAGCCCAGGTAGAGGACTGACCCCCTCCTCTGTCTACAGATGTCCCACCTTCTGACTGCCCTTGTTGCCTGCATCTCTCCACTGTGCCATGGCAGTGAATCTTCTCTGTTTTCCTCAGGCTATGCCTGGAAAGATTCCTGCAGTGTGGAAATTTGTCAAGGACATGGTTCTCTGGAAGGCATATGATGCCGACATGAGGGTCTGCTTTGCCTTCTTTCTTCCACAGGCAAGGCACTTGTCAAATAAAGATGGCATTTTATTAGAATAAGGACAAAACAATTCTGTCAGAAAAATACAAAATAAAAATGAGATGAAATCCGTTGAGTGAATCACTTGTCACAAACTTATTTGTGAGATTAAGAGAAAAAGCACAAAAGGCCGAGCTCAGCGCTCCAAGATCCTTTCACCAAGAGCCGGAAAAAAGAACTGAAGCAACTGCCACCTGATGGGCATGATGGGATGCTGGTGGTCTCTGGGCCCTTAAAGGCACAGACGCTGTTTTTACATTCACATAATGGCAGCCTACAGGGCTACAATGTCCTTTTTTCCTGCATCTTTCTCCTTTTAAAAAAGGGTTTGTCAAAGAGATTTAAACATTTTACCAAAGTGGATGGGACTCCTAAGTGCGTATGACTATCAATGGAGATCTCCTGAATCTAATGTAGCAAAACATTTTTGACTGATCCACCATTTGTAGCTGTTTTGCTTCTAATTTTCAATAAAATTGTAACTCTTCAACCGCTAAAAAAAGAAAAGTACCTGGGATGCTCTTGGATCACAGGAATGTGACACTCTGCATGGTAGTGCATTTGACATTGCTTACAGGTCAGCAATACTCCAGACGTCTGACAGACATTGCATTTTAGGTTGGAATTCTCAGTAGCTTCCACAACCGTTTGGAAGGGCTGGATTTCTGGAGCTGCTACATCTTGAACAGGGCCAACAGCAGGTGAAGAGGTTACACGTGTCAAACTCTCTACAGGGGATACATGACCAGGGATGTTCAACTCGCATGTTTGTTCACTGGGAGGCTCGATTCCAGTCTCCATTACCTCTTCCTAAATGAAAAAAAAAGTTACATGTAGATACCAAAAAGCTTTATAAAGGAAACAAAAAGTATGTTGGTGCATGCATTTATGTATAACCACCGGTACCTTCAAAACTTTACCCACCTACGGATACTGGTGCTGTGCATTGTTGTGGTCTTCTCACTCATGTTACCACATGTAGACAGTTCTAGAAATCTTGACATAACATGCATGTATAGCCTTCTCCCTTCAAGGGTAAGGTATCAGAACAAGTGATATGAAATTCAGAACCTATGAAAAGTAGGATTTCAAATATCTAGTCTTACACGTTAGCCAGCAGACAATAAATCTTGCGGGTGGTAAGCTGCCCTGCAGCAGCTTAGCTAACTTTTGTTGCAATAAAATTGCTGTTGCCATTATAACTGCAGATAGCATATGTTGCGCCTTAAAAAGATTTAGGAGAATTTTCTTAGCGGGCAGACCGAAAAAAAAAAAATCAACATAGTAACCCCTAGTCTCATAGCCCTATACCCTCTTTCAAACATGTACGTGGCGTATTCCTGATGTAATACACAGTATGCGGTAGCTTCCCCACTGGACCAGGCTGAGAACCAAAGCCAACCCTGGAAAATATTCTCAAACCTGCGTCATATTGTATCATGCCGGGGACTGTTCCTCACTCTCAATCTCTAGTGTTTTTCGAGTAAGATTGTCCCCAAAACGGTTCCCAACACTGCACATCGAGGCAAAATTGTGTCGATTAAAAATGTCAGAAGATAAACAAAGCAGTTCTGAAGGGGAAGGAAACGTTAGCTAGGAGTGATCTTTCTGTGCCATGGTATTCCCTCCTAATCAGTAAATAATAAAATCTTTGTAAAACAACCAAGATTTCTGCAACACCATTTTTAAAAACTAGTTAACAATAAAAATGCTTAAAAGATGCAACGTTTTCTTTTACGATTATCAACACCTTTTAGGTAAAGAACTGGTAGGCGGGTGAGTTGTTTATGATTCACAGAAAATACCTACGACAGAACTAGGAATCCAGAAAAAAACACCATTCCTTTGTCATGGGATTCTCTCTGAAAATCATACACATTAGAACAGTAAGCCGAATCACACTTAAACCTGATGCAGTGTTCCAAAGGCGAAGAGACAAACTGCATCTAAGCAAATAAATTGTGTAGGGAGATCGGACCAACCTAAGTATCTGTTCCGGATTTGAAATCAATACAGTAATGTCTGAAACGTACGCACCTATCTCCAGATTGCGGTTGGTTTGCTTTGGTGAATAACTTTAGTGTAACCCAAGCAGTATTTCAGGCCCTTCTCACATTTAGGGTATGGAGTGCTCTTTCTGCCGGTAAAATCAACCAGAAGGAAAGTCAGAAGGGAGACGGATAAAAAAATCTGAAATTATTTTGGGTAGGAAAGAAGAGTGGGTTCTTTAGGAAAACTTGTCACCTTGAAAAAACAAATTGTCCCTCAGAATAGAGCTCCTGACAGGGTGAAAAGCTTTCCTTAGACTCTTTAAGGGCTCTCAATCCTCTTATGCAGCAGATCAATAAGCTGGCTAAGACTTCCACAGCTTTCTATTATATCGTACAATGGTGACGTCACCCTTCAATGCTGTGGCTAAAAAAAAGTACAGACATTTCTTGTTGCACTGTTTCTTTTGCAGCAAGGGGGCAGTGTTTCTCTTAAGAGGGCATCTAATTCTGGTGGTTTACATTTTTTCACCTGACAGCGATCAATGGGTTTTATGGAAGGAGGAGTCAAGAAAGCATATATCGAGTGTTCCAACAGACCTGTAAGCAGAGTTACCATGGGAACTACCTTTGGTTTTGAAAAAAAGGGTTTCATAATCTGGAGCAGACAGTTTAATTAACAATCTTCTATCTGCTCCATTCATAACTTTGTGAAAGGAGACCAGGTCATCTACTGTGACAAGTAAAAGATCTTTTTGAGAACCCACTCATATCTGACCGAGGAGGAAGTGATCCTTCTTGCAATTACATGTGATCTGGATCTGTGGGATCTGTCAGAACTCTTCTCCCTAGAGGACTTACAGTGGTCGTCCTTTAAATTTTTTTTTTTTTTAGCAGACTCCTCTTCGGCTGCCTGGAGCTAGCTATGCTTCTTTGTTTTGTGCTTTTGTGAAGCAGGTGGAAGAGGCATTAAAAGGGTAGGATCCAAAGGAAGCTATCTTGAAGGTGCAGATGGACATTATTGACCTCTAGGAAGCTAGGAGTCATCCCCTGATGAGGTCACTTTGCAGGGCTCTTCCACAATGGGTTGTGGTTCTAGAGAAAACTGATCAAACGATGTACTCCAGATTCTCACCTTCTTGCTTTATATTAGCCTCTACCCTCTCAGTACAATAGAATGGGTGGGAGGATCCACCACAGCCCTTGAAACAGAAACCGCACTGATGAGCCACCAGATGCTGATGGGGAAACTCTTGAAATCCAGACCGTCACGAAGGGGAGTCAGATCTGGTCACACCATTGGCTTTCAAAGAAGGTGAAATATCCATTGCCACTCTGCAACTGGTGGACAATAAGGTGGTACATAATCTACTTGGAGACAGGGAGGTGAACTCCCTCCCTGATCCTTATTGGTCTACATAGCATATCTAGAAAAGGTTTGCTCCTCAGATGGAGTGAGAATCTGATTTCCTTGGAGATGATTCTTAAATTACCGACAACACGTTAGTGAAATTAACCAGCAAGCAAGGTTCATGTATTCTGGTTATGTAGCTCTGTTTATGTTGTTTTAAAGGTCAGGACCAAACAATCATCATTTCAGTAATTGAGATTTCCTGCCAAGTCAGACTCTGTGACATCCTTGCAATGCTAACATGTCATGAATGATTTGGAAAATGTCACTTACCCAGTGTACATCTGTTTGTGGCATAAGACGCTGCAGATTCACATGCTTTGCACATCCCGCCATCTAGTGTTGGGCTCGGATTGTTACAAGTTGTTTTTCTTCGAAGAAGTCTTTTCGAGTCACAAGCTCGAGGGACTCCTCCCCTTTCTGCTCCATTGCGCATGGGCGTCGACTCCATCTTAGATTGTTTTCCCCGCAGAGGGTGAGGTAGGAGTTGTGTATTATAGTAATAGTGCCCATGCAATGGAGTATATATGTATGTACATAATGTAGTTTAAAGTGATATATTTACAAATTTACAAATGTTGAAGATCAACTTCGAAACGGCTACAGGCTCCTGGGGAGGCGGGCGCATGTGAATCTGCAGCGTCTCATGCCACGAACAGATGTACACTGGGTAAGTGACATTTTCCGTTCGATGGCATGTGTAGTTGCAGATACACATGCTTTGCATAAACTAGTAAGCAGTTATCTCCCCAAAAGCGGTGGTTCAGCCTGTAGGAGTTGAAGTTGTTTGAAACAAAGTTCGTAGTACTGCTTGTCCTACTGTGGCTTGTTGTGCTGTTAACACATCCACGCAGTAGTGCTTGGTACACGTATGAGGCGTAGACCATGTGGCTGCCTTACATATTTCTGTCATTGGAATGTTTCCTAGAAAGGCCATGGTAGCACCTTTCTTTCTAGTTGAGTGTGCCCTTGGTGTAATAGGCAGTTCTCTTTTTGCTTTGAGATAACAGGTTTGAATGCATTTAACTATCCATCTAGCAATGCCTTGTTTGGAAATTGGATTTCCTGTATGAGGTTTTTGGAAAGCAACAAATAATTGTTTTGTTTTCCGAATTTGTTTTGTTCTGTCAATGTAGTACATTAACGTTCTTTTGATGTCTAATGTATGTAGTGCTCTTTCAGCTACAGAATCTGGCTCTGGGAAGAACACTGGTAGTTCTACTGTTTGATTCAAGTGGAACGGTGATATGACTTTTGGTAAGAATTTAGGATTTGTTCGTAAAATTACTTTATGCTTGTGTATCTGAATGAATGGTTCTTGTATGGTAAATGCTGGTATCTCACTTACTCTTCTTAGAGATGTGATGGCAATTAGAAATGCAACTTTCCATGTTAAGTATTGCATTTCACATGAGTGCATGGGTTCAAAAGGTGGACCCATGAGTCGTGTTAAGACAATGTTGAGGTTACACGAAGGAACTGGTGGTGTTCTTGGTGGTATAATTCTCTTTAGGCCTTCCATAAATGCTTTTATGACTGGTATCCTAAATAATGAAGTTTAGTGCGTAATTTGCAAATAAACTGAAATTGCGGTAAAATGTATTTTAATGGATAAAAAAGCTAGCTTTGACTTTTGCAAATGTAGTAAGTAGCTTACGATTTCTATAGCAGATGCGTGTAATGGCTGAATTTGATTATTATGGCAATAATAAACAAATCTTTTCCACTTATTTGCATAGCAATGTCTTGTGGTTGGTTTCCTAGCTTGTTTTATGACCTCCATACATTCCTGTGTAAGGTCTAAGTGTCCGAATTCTAAGATTTCAGGAGCCAAATTGCTAGATTCAGTGATGCTGGATTTGGATGCCTGATCTGTTGTTTGTGTTGAGTTAACAGATCTGGTCTGCTTGGAAGCTTGACATGAGGCACTACTGAGAGGTCTAGTAGTGTTGTGAACCAAGCTTGTCTTGCCCAGGTTGGTGCTATAAGTATGAGTTTGAGTTTGTTTTGACTCAATTTATTTACTAGATACGGAAGGAGTGGGAGAGGGGGGAAAAGCGTATGCAAATATCCCTGACCAACTCATCCATAACGCATTGCCCTGAGATTGATCTTGTGGGTACCTGGATGCGAAGTTTTGGCATTTTGCGTTTTCTTTTGTTGCAAATAGGTCTATTTGTGGTGTTCCTCATTTTTGGAAGTAAGTGTTTAGTATTTGGGGGTGAATCTCCCATTCGTGGATCTGTTGGTGATCCCGAGAGAGATTGTCTGCTGATTCTGAATCCCTGAATTAAACTGTGCTATTAGGCGAATGTGGTTGTGAATCGCCCAATGCCATATTCCCTGTGCCAGGAGACACAACTGTGTCGAGTGTGTTCCTCCCTGTTTGTTCAGATAATACATCGTTGTCATGTTGTCTGTTTTGACAAGAATGTGTTTGTGGCTTATTATGGGTGGAAATGCCTTCAACGCTAGAAATACTGCCAGTAGTTCTAAGTGATTTATGTGAAACTGTCTCTGCTGAGTGTCTCATTGTCCTTGGATGCTGTGTTGGTTGAGGTGTGCTCCCCACCCTATCATGGAGGCATCTGTCGTTATTACGTATTGAGGCACTGGGTCTTGGAAAGGCCGCCCTTGGTTTAAATTGATATTGTTCCACCATTGAAGCGAGGTGTACGTTTGTCGGTCTATCAACACTAGATCTAGAAGTTGACCCTGTGCCTGTGACCATTGTGATGCTTGGCATTGCTGTAAGGGCCGCATGTGCAACCTTGCGTTTGGGACAATGGCTATGCATGAGGACATCATGCCTAGTAGTTTCATCACCATCTTGACTTGTATCTTTTGTTTTGGATACATGGCCTGTATTACATTGTGAAATGCCTGTACCCTTTGTGGACTTGGAGTGGCAATCCCTTTTGTTGTGTTGATTGTCGCCCCTAAGTATTGCTGTGTTTGACACGGCTGAAGGTGTGACTTTGTGTAGTTGATTGAGAAACCTAGTTTGTGGAGGGTTTCTATGACGTACTTTGTGTGTTGTGAACACCTTTCTTGCGTGTTGGTTTTGATTAACCAATCGTCTAGGTACGGGAACACATGTATTTGCTGCCTCCTGATATGTGCAGCCACTACTGCCAGGCATTTTGTAAAAACTCTTGGCGCAGTTGTTATCCCGAATGGCAACACCTTGAATTGGTAATGTACCCCTTGGAATACAAATCTTAAGTACTTTCTGTGTGAAGGATGTATCGGTAAATGGAAGTATGCATCCTTTAGGTCTAGTGTTGTCATGTAGTCTTGTTGTTTGAGCAGTGGGATTACGTCCTGTAATGTCACCATGTGAAAGTGATCTTATTTGATGTAGGTATTTAATGTTCTGAGATCTAATATAGGTCTTAGAGTTTTGTCCTTTTTGGGTATGAGAAAGTACAGCGAGTAAACTCCTGTTCCTTTCTGATGAATTGGTACTAGTTCTATTGCTTCTTTTTGTAACAACGCTTGGACCTCTAGTCCTAGAAGATCCATGTGTTTTGACATTGTGTGTTTTCGGTGGGACGTTTGGAGGGAATTTGAGAAATTCTATGCAATAACCATACTGGATAATTGCTAGGACCCAAGTGTCTGTTGTTATTTCCTACAATATTTGTAAAACTTGGTTAGTCTCCCCCCCCACAGGTGTTGTGTTGGGGATTTGTGACGTGGAAGTCACTGCTTGTTTTGAGGGGTTTTGGGACTTTGGAACTACCCTCTTGAAATTGGCCCCCTCTATATTGTCCCCGAAAACTTCCCCGCTGATATTGGCTCTGATAAGTGGGCCTTGTTTGTGAGGTTGTGGGCTCTGTGCTTTGTCCCCGAAACCCCCCCACCCCCCAAAACTGTGTTTTACGAAATGTGCCTCTGCTCTGGGGGGAGTAGAGTGCGCCCATGGCTTTGGCCATATCAGTGTCCTTTTTAAGTTTTTCGATAGCAAACCCGGCCCAAACAACTGCTGTCTGTTAAATGGCATATTCAGCACGGCTTGTTGTATTTCCGGCTTGAATCCTGATGTACGCAGCCATGCATGTCTCCTTATGGTCACTGCTGTATTTACTGTCCTAGCAGCTGTATCTGCTGCATCCATTGCCGAACGTATCTGATTGTTTGAGATACTCTGTCCTTCCTCCACCACCTGTTGTGCCCTTTTTTGGAACTCCTTGGGTAAGTGTTCAATGAAATGTTGCATTTCGTCCCAATGAGCCCTATCATATCTCGCCAGCAATGCCTGTGAGTTGGCAATGCGCCATTGGTTGGCTGCTTGTGCTGCAACCCTTTTCCCCGCAGCGTCGAACTTGCGACTCTCCTTGTCTGGAGGTGGTGCGTCTCCTGAGGTGTGAGAGTTTGCTCTCTTGCGAGCTGCCCCTACTACCACAGAGTCTGGTGTTAATTGCTGCGTGATGTATACAGGGTTTGTTGGCGGTGGCTTGTATTTCTTCTCCACCCTTGGAGTTATGGCCCTGCCCTTCACGGGCTCCTGAAACACCTGTTTGGAGTGTTTTAGCATTCCAGGTAGCATAGGGAGGCTTTGGTATTGGCTATGTGTGGAGGATAGTGTGTTAAATAAAAAGTCATCCTCAATAGGCTCTGCATGCAGGGTGACATTATGAAACGCCGCTGCTCTTGACACCACCTGTGTGTAGGCTGTACTGTCCTCCGGTGGCGATGGTCTTGCTGGGTAACAGTCTGGGATGTTATCTGACACTGGCGCATCATAAAGATCCCATGCGTCGGGATCATCCTGACTCATTCCAGTATGAGTTGGGGACTGCATCAGTGGTGGAGTGGCTACCGGTGATGTGTGCGCTGAGCGTGGTGGAGATGGCGGCGGTGTTACTTGTCTTGCCACCTTTGCCTGTGGCTGCTTGTCTTTTTCTTGAAAGGCAAGTCTTCTTTTCATCCTGATTGGGGGAAGAGTACTTATCTTCCCTGTGTCCTTTTGGATGTGGAGCCTTCTCTGAGTGTAGTCTGGCTCCACTGACTCTAGTTCTTGTCCGAACCTATGTCCTTGCATTTGTGAGGACAGTCCCTGTTCCTCTGTGTAGGAACTTATTCTCGGTTCCGAGGCCGGATGTTTCGGAATGGAAACTTTTTCGGCAGTCTTTTTCGGCTCAGACGATACTTTTTTAATTTTCGGCGTTCCGGTCTCTCGGTGCCGACCTTGCTCGGACCCGCTGTCTTGGGGTCGAGTCTGCTCTGTGCCGGTATCTCGACCGGAGTCGGACGTCTTCGACACATGCGTGCCCTTTTTCGGTGCCGATGATCGGTCACCTATTTTTCGGGTTAAGCCATGGCCTGCTGGCGGTGGCGTCCCCTGGGCTTTAGCAGTCTTTACGTGAGTTTTGTGTGTCGACGTCTTACTCACGGTTTTAGGCGTCTGTTCGGGATCGACCTCGTCCGAGTCCGACTCCTTGATGGAGAAGGTTTCTTCTTCCTCCTCCAAGTGTTTTTGTCCTGTCAGCGCCGACGCCATCTGTAGTCTTCTCGCTCTTCGGTCTCTTAATGTCTTCCTGGACCGAAACGCTCGACAGGCTTCACAAGTATCTTCTTTGTGTTCTGGAGACAAACACAAGTTACAGACCAGATGCTGATCTGAATAGGGATACTTGTAGTGACATTTGGGGCAGAAGCGGAATGGGGTCCGTTCCATTAGCCTTGAAGACGCACGTGGTCGTGCCGACCAGGACCCGACAGAGGATCGAAAACCCCAAAGGGCCACCGGAGCTCTTCAAAATTCGGTGTCGATCTGTTGTAACTAACCCGATAGCGAACGCAAACAATACCGTCAAATTTTCTGAGATTCTAACTATCTTTCCGAACCGAAACGCGGAGCGAAAAGGAACCCGTCCGAACCCGATGGAGGAAAGAAAACAATCTAAGATGGAGTCAACGCCCATGCGCAATGGAGCCGAAAGGGGAGGAGTCCCTCGATCTCGTGACTCGAAAAGACTTCTTCGAAGAAAAACAACTTGTAACACTCCGAGCCCAACACTAGATGGCGAGATGTGCAAAGCATGTGTATCTGCAGCTACACATGCCATCGAACATATATTATTAAAAGCCTTGAAACCAAAACAAATCCTTGTTTAAGTACACAATGTTGACATGTAAGGAAGGGTGTTGGTGGGGAAGTTTAACAAAATTGTCAGATGTTACAACACACGCAATGACTCCTTACTTCAAGCAGGTGGCTTGTATGTGTGAGCGTAGTAACAATAGTGGATCTAGGTACACAGCACGAAATGCAGTCGATTGACAATCCCCTCAACTCCAGCACAAGATCAGCATAACTTGTCTAGACAGGAGGCAGCTGAGGGTAGACTTGTCAGTGATCTAGGTGAGGAGAGCCAAGGTGACAGGAGAGGTGGAATCAGTCGGAAGAATGGGCAGCACAGAGGAGTGTTGTCAATAGTGAAGGGCTATGAAGGACTTGGAGGGCTGGAGAATGGGACTTGTGCCATTCTGCACCACAAGCCTTGCTAAAGTGGTCTTCCATTGTCATGTCTAGCTTCTCGCAACCAAAAGGAGAGAAAAAAAATATGTCAAGTTATTCACCTATTCAACTCAATGTTTCTTACTGTCTTGAGCATTACCAATTGACTGACTTACGACTGAGGCATCTAAAACTTTACAATTAACACTGCCTCTATTCATTCTTCATCCATCTGATGAACAAGTTACTTACTATTGGTAAGGCTGTCTCATGTAGTTACCATCTACCCACATATTTCTCACCTTCTGAACATTCCCCAGGCTTCAGACTGGATCTGGAAACTTTTCAGCAGTATCTCTGCATGCCTGAAAGTGGTGCTGAGGTCCTGCACCAATGCCATTTCGCTTCAGAAGTGAAGTGTGGACCCTACTCCCACATGTGGACGTCAGTTGCTTTCAAAACTGTGCAATGAGACAGAGAACCCCAAAAGCAGATTAGCAGACAAGTGCTCCGAGTCCTGGGCTTGGGACCTTATTAATAGGTAGAGTTCTATCACAGAAAAGGGAGGGTCAGTGAGTAATCTGTGGCTTTATAGAGTCTCTACGACATACCATTACCAAATGCATAGTGGATTTTCATGCCGAGCACAATCCAGCCGCAGCTGGTTCTCTAATGCACTGACTTGCCTTTTTGTGCTCCAGGAACCCTACAAAAGGCTGATCATCCACCCGGTGGTCTCCGGTATGATCTATGTACAATCTCTGTGCTTTCTTGAGGTCCCAGCATTGAAATCTCTTTTGCCTTAGAGATGAGAAGCATAGCACAGATGCTGGCAGGGTGATGGCTTAACCAATATGGAACAGCTCACTTTCGGCAGGAAGGGTGCCAGAGTCGCAGAACCAGTTTGTATGGGAGGTAGGAAGTGTACAGTGACACAGAGACTGAGGCTCAGTCATATGCTGTGCTTAGATGACTCTGATGAGGAACAGTCTTAAGGATAACTAATGCGGCTTGAACGGAGTGCTTATAGGATACACCATGATCAGATTAAGTTCCCTTTGGGGAATATCAAAGGGAGAAGCGGGGAACATGTGTTGCAGCACTTCCAAAACCCACATCACAAACAACCAGCGAGTTAAACAATGAGGGCTGACCTGGCAACCGTAAGACGGTCGAAGGGCCAAAAGATAACCCTTAACCATGCCCAAAGCAAAGCCTTACTGGGCAAGAAACAGAACAAACAAGAGAATATCCGACAGAGTGGCCTGGATGGGGTCAAACTTGTCCCAATGCCAGGTTATACAGGTAATGTAAAGGGACACCTGACTACCCAGATGAAATGAACTAGAGGAATGTTGAAGGTGTTCATATGTCACTATTCAGTCTCCAAACATGAAGGTGAAGATTCTAAAGGCTGGGTGCAGATCTCCACCCTGTTGCCGAGACAACAGGTCCTCCTGGGGAGGGGGGAGACTGGTATAATCAGAAAGGCATTCAGGTGTCCAGAGTTCCACTCTGGACGAAATGTAGTCAAGTGTGACTTTGGCACGTTGCAGTGAATTGCAAAATGACAGGAGCTTCACTGTAGTCTGGAAGTAGTCTACAATGCCTGGGGGGGCTCCCCTCAACAGCCAGCCATCGAGGTGGGGAAAGACTGGCACCCCAGACTACCAAAGGTATGCTACTGTCACTATCCTCACAACTTTTGTGAACATCTGAGGTGTACTGGTGAGATCATAGGGGGCAGGCAGAGTAAATTGAAAATGGCCCCGTCCCAACACAAACCACATGTAGCGCTGATGGGCCAGCAAGATGTGATTATATGAAAATAGACGTCCTGCTTGTCCAGTGCCACAATCCAGCCTCTTGTGTCAGGGGCAGACAAGACCTGGGCCAGAGTGAGCATCCTGTATTTCTCCTTCCAGAGGAAGGCATTGAAAGGGCTTAGGTCTAAGTTAGGCCGAAGGACACCATCCTTTGAGCACGTGAAACCACTAACAGCATCCACGTCCTACTTCTACAACAGGCACTGTAGGAAGTTGGCTCTGTATGTGCTATTTCAAAGTAAGGAATAGCATGCACAGAGTCCAAGGGTTCCCCTTAGAGGTAAGATAGTGGCAAAAAGAGATAATACTAATGCTCTATTTTGTGGTAGTGTGGTCGAGCAGTAGGCTTATCCAAGGAGTAGTGTTAAGCATTTGTTGTACATACACATAGACAATAAATGAGGTACACACACTCAGAGACAAATCCAGCCAATAGGTTTTTGTATAGAAAAATATCTTTTCTTAGTTTATTTTAAGAACCACAGGTTCAAATTTTACATGTAATATCTCATTCGAAAGGTATTGCAGGTAAGTACTTTAGGAACTTCAAATCATCAAAATTGCATGTATACTTTTCAAGTTATTCACAAATAGCTGTTTTAAAAGTGGACACTTAGTGCAATTTTCACAGTTCCTAGGGGAGGTAAGTATTTGTTAGGTTAACCAGGTAAGTAAGACACTTACAGGGCTTAGTTCTTGGTCCAAGGTAGCCCACCGTTGGGGGTTCAGAGCAACCCCAAAGTCACCACACCAGCAGCTCAGGGCCGGTCAGGTGCAGAGTTCAAAGTGGTGCCCAAAACACATAGGCTAGAATGGAGAGAAGGGGGTGCCCCGGTTCCGGTCTGCTTGCAGGTAAGTACCCGCGTCTTCGGAGGGCAGACCAGGGGGGTTTTGTAGGGCACCGGGGGGGACACAAGCCCACCCAGAAATTTCACCCTCAGCAGCGCGGGGGCGGCCGGGTGCAGTGTAGAAACAAGCGTCAGGTTTGTAATGGAAGTCAATGGGAGATCTAGGGATCTCTTCAGCGCTGCAGGCAGGAAAGGGGGGGGTTCCTCGGGGAAACCTCCACTTGATCAAGGGAGAGGGACTCCTGGGGGTCACTCCTCCAGTGAAAGTCCGGTCCTTCAGGTCCTGGGGGCTGCGGGTGCAGGGTCTCTCCCAGGTGTCGGGACTTAGGATTCAAAGAGTCGCGGTCAGGGGAAGCCTCGGGATTCCCTCTGCAGGCGGCGCTGTGGGGGCTCAGGGGGGACAGGTTTTTGTACTCACAGTCTTAGAGTAGTCCTGGGGTCCCTCCTGAGGTGTTGGATTGCCACCAGCCGAGTCGGGGTCGCCGGGTGCAGTGTTGCAAGTCTCCCGCTTCTTGCGGGGAGCTTGCAGGGTTCTTTAAAGCTGCTGGAAACAAAGTTGCAGCTTTTCTTGGAGCAGGTCCGCTGTCCTCGGGAGTTTCTTGTCTTTTCGAAGCAGGGGCAGTCCTCAGAGGATGTCGAGGTCGCTGGTCCCTTTGGAAGGCGTCGCTGGAGCAGGATCTTTGGAAGGCAGGAGACAGGCCGGTGAGTTTCTGGAGCCAAGGCAGTTGTCGTCTTCTGGTCTTCCGCTGCAGGGGTTTTCAGCTGGGCAGTCCTTCTTCTTGTAGTTGCAGGAATCTAATTTTCTAGGGTTCAGGGTAGCCCTTAAATACTAAATTTAAGGGCGTGTTTAGGTCTGGGGGGTTAGTAGCCAATGGCTACTAGCCCTGAGGGTGGGTACACCCTCTTTGTGCCTCCTCCCAAGGGGAGGGGGTCACAATCCTAACCCTATTGGGGGGATCCTCCATCTGCAAGATGGAGGATTTCTAAAAGTCAGAGTCACCTCAGCTCAGGACACCTTAGGGGCTGTCCTGACTGCCAGTGACTCCTCCTTGTTGCTTTCTTTGTTCCCTCCAGCCTTGCCGCCAAAAGTGGGGGCCGTGGCCGGAGGGGGCGGGCAACTCCACTAAGCTGGAGTGCCCTGCTGGGCTGTGACAAAGGGGTGAGCCTTTGAGGCTCACCGCCAGGTGTCACAGCTTCTGCCTGGGGGAGGTGTTAGCATCTCCACCCAGTGCAGGCTTTGTTACTGGCCTCAGAGTGACAAAGGCACTCTCCCCATGGGGCCAGCAACATGTCTCTAGTGTGGCAGGCTGCTGGAACTAGTCAGCCTACACAGACAGTCGGTTAAGTTTCAGGGGGCACCTCTAAGGTGCCCTCTGTGGTGTATTTTACAATAAAATGTACACTGGCATCAGTGTGCATTTATTGTGCTGAGAAGTTTGATACCAAACTTCCCAGTTTTCAGTGTAGCCATTATGGTGCTGTGGAGTTCGTGTAAAACAGACTCCCAGACCATATACTCTTATGGCTACCCTGCACTTACAATGTCTAAGGTTTTGCTTAGACACTGTAGGGGCACAGTGCTCATGCACTGGTACCCTCACCTATGGTATAGTGCACCCTGCCTTAGGGCTGTAAGGCCTGCTAGAGGGGTGTCTTACCTATACTGCATAGGCAGTGAGAGGCTGGCATGGCACCCTGAGGGGAGTGCCATGTCGACTTACTCATTTTGTTCTCACCAGCACACACAGGCTTGTAAGCAGTGTGTCTGTGCTGAGTGAGGGGTCTCTAGGGTGGCATAATACATGCTACAGCCCTTAGAGACCTTCCCTGGCATCAGGGCCCTTGGTACCAGAGGTACCAGTTACAAGGGACTTATCTGGATGCCAGGGTGTGCCAATTGTGGAAACAATGGTACATTTTAGGTGAAAGAACACTGGTGCTGGGGCCTGGTTAGCAGGGTCCCAGCACACTTCTCAGTCAAGTCAGCATCAGTATCAGGCAAAAAGTGGGGGGTAACTGCAACAGGGAGCCATTTCTTTACAGGCACCCTCTCTATAGTCCAGTTGGTTAAATGGCTTGCACTTCCACCCACAAAATGGAGAGATGATCCTCCATCAGTCACTGCGGGGACAGTAGAAAGTGCAGCAGATAAGTAAAGGCATAACTCCTGCAAATGGTCTGTAAGTTGGCGAGGTGGTACAGAGGAGCCATGAGAATGAGCTGTAGCCCTGCTCTCCTCAAAACACCCGAAAGCAGAATCAGCCTTGCCCCGAACACACAAGTCCTATCGAAAGGCATGTCCATCAGGGAGGACTGGACACTACTGGAGAACTTAGTTGATCACAGCCACGCATGACCCGTGGGCCCAGTAAGATATGCACCAGTGCCTTGTTGAATGGATGAAGGAGCTCCAAAGCTAACTGCCCCGGTTGAAGGATCTTTGTTAAGACACTAACCTCCAAGGTGGGGAGCTGGAGAGCAAGAACTTCAGGTATCCCACTCAATCAATCAATCCCAAAAATGTATAGAGCGCGCTACTCAACCGTGAGGGTGGGATAGATGCATCAAGGAGGGTCACTGTTCGAACAACCATGTCTTGAGGTTCTTTCTTTCTGAAGAGCAGGAGGTCTTTGGTTTTGCGAAGGTTGGTGGGGAGGGAGTTCCAGGTTTTGGGGGGCGAGGTAGGAGAAGGACCTGCCTCCTGTGGCGGTGCGTTGGATGCGAGGGACTGTGGCTAGGGCGAGGTCGGCTGATCGGAGGTTGCGTGTGGAAGTTCACTCTTTCGTTGAGGTAGGTTGGGCCGGTGTTGTGGAGGGATTTCTGTGCTTGGATGAGGATCTTGAATGTGATTCTCTTGTCTATGGGGAGCCAGTGAAGGGATTTGAGGTGTGGTGAGATTCGTTTGTGGCGGGGGAGGCCAAGGACTAGGAGTGCGGCTGTGTTCTGGATTCTCTGGAGTTTGCGTGTGAGTTTGAGTGTGGTGCCGGTGTAGATGGCATTACCGTAGTCTAGTCTGCTGCTGATGAGTGCATGGGTGACTGTCTTCCTGGTCTCTGGGGGAATCCATTTGAAGGATTTTGTTTGTTTTAGAGTGCAAAGTGTGTGGAAGGAGGAGGAGGTTAGAGCATTGATTTGCTGTGTCATGGAGAGGGAGGGGTCCAGGATGATGCAGAGTTTGCGTGCGTGGTTCGCGGGGCCTAGGGCGGTGGGCCACCAGGAGTCGTCCCATGTGGTTTTGTTGGGGCTGAAGATGATGATGATCTCGGTTTGGTTGGGAGTTAAGCTTGAGGTGGTTAGTTGTCATCGAGTTGGCGGTGCCGAGGAGAGCAGCGTGTAGGTTGGTTTAGGCGGTGGTGGGGTTGCGGGTGAGGGAGAGGATGAGTTTGGTGTCATCTGCGTAGTAGAGGACAGTGATTCCGTGTGATCGGAGGATGTTGGCTAGGGGGATCATGTAGAAGTTGAAGAGTGTGGGGCTGAGGGAGGACCCTTGGGGGACTCCACAGATTATCTTGGTAGCAGTGGAGTGGAAAGGTGGAAGGCGGACTCTCTGGGTCCGGTCGGTGAGGAAGGAGGTGAGCCAGTCTAAGGCTCTGTGTCGAATTCCTATGTTGTGGAGGCGTGTGCAGTGTGTGTGGTGGCAGACGGTGTCAAAGGCTGCAGAGAGGTCAAGGAGGATGAGTGAGACGGTCTCGTCTTTGTCTACTTTGGTCCTGATGTCGTCAGGCATAGGCATATTAAGAGGAGTCTTGTGTGGCTGGTCCAGGGGGGCGAGAGGAGAACTGTTTCGGGAAGGTATGGAGGCCACTATACTCTTCCAAGCCCCTGGACCAATTGCCATCTTGGTAAGACTAACAGAGCTCATCACCAGGTCATAGAATTTGTTTAAAAAAGGAAACGCAGAGAGTGTGGTCTCCCTGGTGAATGTAGAAAATCAAGTGGAGGAAATAGAACCTTGGGCAGATTAATGTGCGACTTGGACACGGGTGGACCAGCACCAAAGACAACTATCAGGGCCTGCTCTTCTGGAGTAGTTATTGGTGTTCCCAGAACTAGTGTAGTTCAAATTGCTGAAGTGGAGTCAGGACAGGAGACAGAGGCAAGACCGACTCAGTGGGCTCAGTTGGTGCAGAGGGCAAACCCACAGGAGGTAATCCAGGTGGAAGGCCTTTCAGCTTCTTGGGGCCTGGTGGCATGCTAAAGGGAGTCTGCAGGGATCTGATGAGCAAGAGCATGGCTGTACGGAAGTTTTCGAAATGATGTGGCATGACTGAAGGCCACATAAACTTGAGTTGAGCCAGAAACAGCTGTGGGATCAGCTAAAAAGTCACCGTCTTCGGAGGCAAGATCAAGAAGTGCGGCATCAGGCCTGTGCCTGCTAAAGTGAACGAGTGGTGTGATGGAGCGGAATCCCACTTTAATTTGAGTTTTTGCTTACTTGATGATCTAGAGCATGACTAAGACCGGCCTCTGGAGCAGTTTCATTGACTGCGAGAAAGGAACAGATTGAACCATGTCTTGGAATGGTCCCGGCGGGAACCCTGAACCTTGTTCTGTAGATTCCTGGTGACCTGAAAGAAAAAGGACTGAAGAGCTGCACCAGCAGAGAAGACCCCCAGATGACAAATGACTTGGCCCCAGCTCAACCGGCCTGTCTGCAGCGTCAAGACTCCTGCTACAAGACTACTTGTCCTGCAGGACCAGTGACCTACACAAATCCCCAGAGGACTACCTTCCTACCCAAGGACCAAAATCTCCTGAGAACAGCAGCCCTGTCCACAAAGAAATCTCCCAGGACTCCAGAACTGCCCAGGATCTGCGAGTCCTGACTCTGCACCTGATGCCAATCGTCTGTGTCCAGGTGGCCCACCGGTACAGAGAAGATCCCCAGGCGATTCAGACCTCTAGTCCACCTTGGGCTGATTTCTCCTGACACTGGGGACCTGGTTAGCAGGAACCCAGTGTGCTTTCAGTAAAAACTGCATCAATTACCAGGCAAGCAGTGGGGCGGACCATGTCAAAGGGGGCACTTATCTACACTCTGAAATTGCAAACCTGTTCTTCATCTCATTCTTGAGGCTCAGCAATATTGAAGCTACTGCTCCCTATGAATATATAATGCCTTCAGCCTCACCAATTACCCCACTGTCTGCTGAGGAGGCAGAAACCCCCTGTTCCTCATCGTCTGGGTCTACCCCTGACTCTGCCTCTTCTCGGTCTGTTAGGAGTGCCAAGGTCTGGAATCGGTTACTGAGGTTTAAACGAAGAGAAGGCTCAGTCTAAATGAGTCCCCAACTTCAGAATTAAATTGCGCATTGGTATCAGGTATGCCTTGTTCAGGCCTTCCATCCCTAATATTCTCCATGGAGGGCCTTTCTTCAGGTAAAGGGGTAACTGGCAATGCCATGATCCATAAAAAAAAATAGAGATGAGTAACTTCAAGCGGGTGGTAGCCTTTTTCTTCCCTCTCCCTGTAGTTCCTGGAGGTATTTTTTGCTGGCCTGCGGATCTACCCCTCCTGGCTTTTTAGGCCTATGGGCAGGGCTCCTGATACCTTCCCCAAACAATGAGATTTTTTGCCAGACTGAGAGCTTGCCTGTTCAAGGTCATTGTTAACTTGGGGGTCCAACATTTCCTCCAAGATAGCACTGGGAGGGGAGCCTGTCTTCTAAAGAGCGCAGGGAGTACCTGAAATGCTAATTTAGTCCTCACTCTTCCAAATGACTGGCCTCTGCTCTCTTCAGTCCCCCATAACAAAGGCTGACATTGGTATTCCTTTTCGTTTAGTTTGATGTGCCTTCTGAATCCCTTGTGAAAGCATGGTATGCAGAGTATTTTTACTACCACCTCTAAACGTTCTTCCCGTTTGTTCCTCCGGGCCAGTAACAATGGTGCGACATGGCTCCCAAACCAATGCCCTCCTTCCACTCTGCACCCCCAATGCTGCCAACGGACGACTCCCGCGGGGCAAGTGCTTTTCTCCACGTATACTCCGGGCATAGAGCACGCACCCCCAAAGGCACTCCCCGCACTCCAAAAACTGGTGCCTTGGCTCCAATGCTCCTGACACAGTCATCAAGTTGCCGCAAGGTAGGGGAAGCGCTTCAGGGTGGCACGGGGGAGGAGGAAGCACACTACACATTGGCCATCACTCCTCCCCTTTCAGCACCTGTGACCCGTTAGTGTGCAGCCACCATGTTCTCCCCCGACCCTTCTACCTATCTTCCTTGAGGGAGCACAAATCCCCATGACTTGGAAAGAAGCCACTTTAGTGCTAATATTAAAGCCAGCTAAGGACCTAGGAAGGGAGATTCGCATCAGCCTATTTCATTACTAATTACAGATTATAAGATATTTACCAGCATTCTGTGTTCTTGGCTCCCGAATCAATCCACTCAGACCAGAAGGAATTGGTTCCCAAACAGAAGATCATGAGTTCGCACAGCAGCTTATTGGCACAGTTGATCTTTGTAGGGAGCCAGCCCTTTGTGGTTTGTCAATACCGTGTAAAGGGTCCAGGGGTTCCCCATGAATAGATATAATCCAAATGTGTTTTATTTTGAGGTAGTGTGGTCAAGCAGCCTTAGGAATCTCAAGAGCAAGGTTCAGGGGTGCCGCTGAATAATATATTTAGGGGCATTACAGGGGCCGGAGGGCAGTAGCCAATTACAGAGAGTGGGGGGGGGGGGGGCTATTCCTAACCCTATTGGCTAACATCCTTCAAATCAAGATGGAGGATTCTGTAAGGTGGTGTTCACCACAGCTCTGGGCACCCTAGGGGTGGGTCCCAGCTGGGGTGGGCACACCTCCTGGTGTTTACTTGTTTTCCCACCAGACCTGCCACCAAAAGCAAGACTTGGTTGGGGCAGCGGGGGATCTCCACTAGCTGCAGTGCCCTGGGCAGTTTAACACAAGGCAGGACCATTTGAGGCTCACTGCCAATTGTTGCAGTTCCTGAAGGGGAGGTGTGAAGCACCTCCACCCAGAGCAGGCTTTGTCCCTGACCCGAGAGCACAAAGGCTCTCACCCAATGGTGTCAGAATCTTGTCTGTTAGTGCCAGGCTGGCACAGACCGGTCAGCCTCCCACTATACGTTGGGTGTGATACATGGGGCATCTCTAAGATGCCCTCTCTGTGCATTTTTCAATAAATCCAACACAGGCATCAGTGTGGGTTTACTGAGCTGAGAAATTTGATACCAAAATGCCCAGTATTCAGTTAAACTATCATGGAGCTGTGGAGCTTGCAATGACAACCTCCCAGCCCATGTACTCAATATGGCCAACACTGCATTCACAAGGTCTGAGAGTGTACTTGGACACTGTAGGGGCATATTGTTCATGCAGCTATACCCTCACCTGTGGTATAGTGCACACTGCCTTAAGGCTGTAAGGTCTGCTAGAGTTGTAACTTACCTATGTCACAGGCAATCGTTTGTGGGCGTGGCACCCACAGAGGGATGCCATGTCGACTTTACCTTTTTTCCCCCCCCTCAACACACACCATCTGCAATGGCACTGTGCATGTGTTTGGTGTGGGTCCCTCTGGGAGGGTCATTTTTGCAGCAGTTGATGGGAACACTAACACATTCATCACTACATACCTGTAAAAATACCTGCACAATACAGAGTATATGCATACGTAGAGATATCTCTATATCTTCAAGACCATAATAACTGGCTTGATGGCACCCTACCACACACAATACTACATGTTAGGTTAGGTCCTCTGAGCAATGAGGGTCCTACCTGGACTTTATTGTCCACATATACACCGCATCCTGATGCAGCCACCTTGGCGGTAGCTGAGGTATGCCACTTGTACACTGAGCTTACAGCAGTATACAGACTGTTATTACAGTTTGCAATGCAGACTCTAAACACTGACCCAGCATGTGCTGCCTCAGTGCAACCACATGCAGTCATACCAAGCATTTAACTTGCAACTATACATTTGATCATGGGTAAAGTACCATCCAAAACGGGAGGAATGAAAATGTCACTTACCCAGTGTACATCTGTTCGTGGCATCAGTCGCTGTAGATTCGCATGTTTTGCATAGCTCGCCATCTGGTGTTGGGTCGGAGTGTTACAAGTTGTTTTTCTTCGAAGAAGTCTTTCGAGTCACGGGACCGAGTGACTCCTCCTTTTGTCTCCATTGCGCATGGGCGTCGACTCCATCTTCGATTGTTTTTCCCCGCAGAGGGTGAGGTAGGAGTTGTATTGTAGTAATAGTGGCCATGCAATGGAGTGACTAAGTATGTACCTATTTAAGGTTAAAATAATATATATACAAATAGTTGAAGGTACCTTCCGAACTGCTACAGGCTCCCGGGGAGGCGGGTGGGCACATGCGAATCTACAGTGACTGATGCCACGAACAGATGTACACTGGGTAAGTGACATTTTCAGTTCGATGGCATCGGTCGCTGTAGATACGCATATTTTGCATAGACTAGTAAGCAGTTATCTCCCCAAAGCGGTGGCTCAGCCTGTAGGAGTGGGAGTAGTCTGAAACAATGTTCTTAATACGGCTTGACCTACTGTGGCTTGTTGTGCGGATAACACGTCTACACAGTAGTGCTTGGTGAATGTGTGAGGCGTAGACCATGTGGCTGCCTTACATATTTCTTGCATTGGGATGTTTCCTAGAAAGGCCATGGTAGCACCTTTCTTTCTGGTTGAGTGTGCCCTTGGTGTAATGGGCAGTTGTCGTTTAGCTTTAAGGTAGCAGATTTGGATGCATTTAACTATCCATCTGGCTATACCTTGTTTTGATATTGGGTTTCCTGCATGAGGTTTTTGGAATGCAATAAATAGCTGTTTAGTTTTCCTGATGCTCTTTGTTCTGTCAATGTAATACATTAATGCTCTTTTGACATCTAAAGTATGTAGTGCCCTCTCAGCTACGGAATCTGGCTGTGGGAAGAACACTGGAAGTTCCACTGTTTGATTTAGATGGAACGGTGAAATAACTTTTGGTAGAAATTTAGGATTAGTCCTTAGGACGACCTTATTTTTGTGTAGTTGTATAAAAGGTTCTTGTATTGTAAACGCCTGAATCTCGCTTACTCTTCTTAGAGAAGTAATGGCGATGAGAAATGCAACCTTCCATGTTAGGAACTGTATTTGCAGGAGTGCATGGGTTCAAAAGGTGGACCCATAAGTCTAGTTAAGACAACATTTAGGTTCCATGAAGGAACAGGTGGTGTTCTTGGTGGAATAATTCTTTTAAGGCCCTCCATGAATGCTTTAATGACTGGTATCCTATATAGGGAAGTTGAATAGGTAGGCTGCAGGTATGCAGATATTGCTGCAAGGTGTATTTTAATGGAAGAGAAAGCTAGGTTAGATTTTTGTAAGTGAAGCAAGTAACCCACTACATGTTTTGGGGTTGCGTGTAATGGTTGGATTTGATTAATATGGCAGTAGCAAACAAACCTCTTCCATTTACTGGCATAGCAGTGCCTGGCCTTCTGGCTTGCTTTATGACTTCCATACATTCTTGGGTAAGTTGTAAGTGTCCGAATTCTAGGATTTCAGGAGCCAGATTGCTAGATTCAGCGATGCTGGATCTGGGTGTCTGATCGTTTGGTTGTGTTGTGTTAACAGATCCGGCCTGTTGGGCAGTTTGATGTGGGGTACTACTGATAGGTCTAGCAGCGTTGTGTACCAGGGTTGCCTTGCCCAAGTTGGTGCTATTAATATGAGTTTGAGTTTGTTTTGACTGAGTTTGTTTACCAGATAAGGAAGGAGAGGGAGAGGAGGAAAAGCGTAGGCAAATATCCCTGACCAGTTGATCCATAGGGCATTGCCGTGGGACTGCCTGTGTGGGTATCTGGATGCGAAGTTTTGGCATTTTGCGTTCTCTTTTGTCGCAAACAAGTCTATTTGAGGTGTTCCCCAGAGCGTGAAGTAAGTGTTCAGAATTTGGGGGTGAATTTCCCATTCGTGGACCTGTTGGTGATCGAGAGAGATTGTCTGCGAGTTGATTCTGAATTCCTGGGATAAATTGTGCTATTAGGCGAATTTGGTTGTGAATTGCCCAACGCCATATCTTTTGTGCCAGCAGGCTCAATTGCGTTGAGTGCGTCCCCCCTTGTTTGTTTAGATAATACATTGTTGTCATGTTGTCTGTTTTGACGAGAATGTATTTGTGAACTATTATTGGTTGAAAAGCCTTTAGTGCTTGAAAAACTGCTAGCAGTTCTAGGTGATTTATATGCAGTTTTGTTTGATGTACGTTCCATTGTCCTTGTATGCTGTGTTGATCGAGGTGTGCTCCCCACCCTGTCATGGAAGCATCTGTTGTTATTACGTATTGTGGCACTGGGTCTTGGAAAGGCCGCCCTTTGTTTAAATTTATATTGTTCCACCATAGAAGCGAGAGGTAAGTTTGGCGGTCTATTAACACCAGATCTGTAAGGTGACCCTGTGCTTGTGACCACTGTGATGCTAGGCACTGTTGTAAGGGCCTCCTGTGCAGTCTTGCGTTTGGGACAATGGCTATGCATGAAGACATCATGCCTAGGAGTTGTAATATCATCTTTGCTTGTATTTTTTGTGTTGGATACATGCGTTGTATGATGTTGTTGAAATTTTGAATTCTTTGTGGACTTGGAGTGGCTACTCCTATTGTTGTGTTTATTATGGCTCCTAGGTATTGTTGTACCTTGCGCGGCAGAATGTTGGATTTTGCGAAGTTGACTGTGAACCCTAGTTTGTAGAGGGTTTGTATGATTTGATTTGTGTGGTGTGAGCACGTTATTAACGAATGGGTCTTGATTAGCCAGTCGTCTAGATACGGGAATACATGTATTTGCTGCCTTCTGATGTGTGCAGCGACTACTGCTAGACATTTGGTAAAGACTCTTGGTGCGGTTGTTAAACCGAAAGGCAGTACCTTGAATTGGTAGTGTATTCCTTTGAATACAAACCTTAGGTATTTCCTGTGCGATGGATGTATTGGTATATGGAAATACGCGTCTTTGAGGTCTAATGTTGTCATGTAGTCGTGTAGTTTCAGCAATGGTAACACTTCTTGTAGTGTGACCATGTGAAAGTGGTCTGATTTGATGTATGTGTTTAGTATTCTTAGGTCTAGGATTGGTCTTAGCGTTTTGTCCTTCTTTGGTATTAAGAAGTACAGTGAATAAACTCCTGTGTTTATTTGTGTGTTTGGTACTAACTCGATTGCGTTCTTTTGCAATAGTGCTTGAACTTCTATCTCCAGGAGCTAGGAATGATGTTTTGATAAATTTTGTGCTCTTGGTGGTATGTTTGGAGGGAATTGTAGAAATTCTATGCAATAACCATGTTGGATAAGTGCTAAGACCCAAGTGTCTGTAGTGATTTCCTCCCATGCTTTGTAATAATGACCTATTCTTCCCCCACTGGTGTTGTGTGGAGGGGGTGAGTGACATGTGAGTCACTGCTTAGTTGTAGGGGTTTTGGGGCTTTGAAATTTTCCCCTACTCCTAGGGAATTGCCCTCCTCTATATTGGCCCCGAAAGCCTCCCCTGTACTGTCCCTGGTAACTGGATGGTGTTGCCTGTGAGGTGCTGGCTTGTGTGGCCTGACCCCGAAACCCCCCTCTAAAGGGTGTTTTGCGGAAGGTGCTGTAATTTCCTCTGCTCTGCGGGGAGTAGAGTGCGCCCATGGCTTTAGCAGTGTCCGTGTCCTTTTTAAGTTTCTCAATCGCCGTGTCCACTTCTGGACCGAACAGTTCTTTTTCGTTGAATGGCATATTGAGAACTGCCTGCTGAATCTCTGGTTTAAACCCAGACGTTCGTAGCCATGCATGCCTTCTGATGGTCACAGATGTATTTATTGTTCTTGCAGCTGTGTCTGCTGCGTCCATGGAGGAGCGTATCTGGTTGTTTGAAATGTTCTGTCCTTCCTCAACCACTTGCTTTGCCCTCTTTTGTAGGTCTTTGGGTAGATGTTCAAGGAGATGTTGCATCTCATCCCAATGGGCTCTGTCATAGCGCGCAAGTAGTGCCTGTGAGTTAGCGATGCGCCACTGGTTTGCAGCTTGTGCTGCGACTCTTTCCAGCTGCATCGAACTTGCGGCTTTCCTTATCTGGGGGTGGTGCATCCCCAGATGTGTGGGAGTTGGCCCTTTTCCTAGCTGCTCCTACAACGACAGAATCTGGTGGCAGCTGTGAAGTTATGAAAATAGGGTCTGTAGGAGGCGCTTTATACTTTTTTTCCACCCTTGGTGTGATTGCCCTACTTTTGACCGGCTCCTTAAAGATGTCTTTTGCGTGCCGAAGCATACCAGGGAGCATAGGCAGGCTTTGGTAGGAGCTGTGGGTGGCGGAGAGGGTGTTGAATAGAAAGTCATCCTCGACTTGTTCTGAGTGGAGGCTTACATTGTGGAATTGTGCTGCTCTAGCCACCACCTGAGAATATGCAGTACTGTCTTCTGGTGGTGATGGCTTTGTAGGGTATGCCTCCGGACTGTTATCTGACACAGGGGCGTCGTACAAGTCCCATGCGTCATGATCCTGGTCACCTTGGCTCATGGTGGTGTGAGCCGGGGAATGTGATGGAGTTTGTGCTGGTGAGACGTGAATTATAGGTGGAGGAGAGGGTGGCGGAGTAACCTTTTTCACCATTTTTGTTTGTGGTGTTTGGTCAGTTTGAAATTCCAGTCTTCTCTTTCTCCTAATAGGGGGAAGGGTGCTTATCTTTCCTGTCCCCTGCTGTATAAAAATACGTTTCTGCGTATGGTCTACATCGGTGGATTGCAGGTCTTCCTCAAACCTATGCTTTCGCATTTGGGAGGTGATTGATTGCTCTTCTGTATAAGAGCCTGAAACTGGGTCGGTTGCAGGTTGTTTTGGCACCGAAATCCTGTCTGCATCTTTTTTCGGCTCCGAGGTGACTTTTCTTTTTCGGAGTCGAAACATCTCGGCGTCGATCTTCATCGGTGCCGCTGTCTCGGCGTCGAGCCGTGTCTACACCGCTATCTCGGTGTCGATGTATGTCTCCAGCACTTTCTCGGTCCCGAGAAGGCTGCGTGCCGGTGTCTCGACCGGAGTCGGACGATCTCAGCACTGATTGGGCCTTTTTCGGTGCCGACGGTCGGTCACCAAATTTATGGGTGGAGCCATGGCCTGGTGGCAGTGGCGTCCCCTGGGCCTTGACAATCTTCTTATGAGTGGTTTTCGACGTCTTACTCACGGTTCGTGGATCGTCGAATTCCTCGGAGTCCGATTCGTGTATCGAAAAGGTTTCTTCCTCTTCCTGTACCTCGAACTCTCGGTGGGCTGTCGGCGTGGACGCCATTTGAAGTCGTCTGGCTCGACGGTCTCGGAGTGTTTTTCGGGACCGGAACGCACGACAGGCCTCGCAAGTGTCTTCACTGTGCTCAGGTGACAGGCACAGGTTACAGACCAAGTGTTGGTCTGTATAGGGGTATTTTTTGTGGCATTTGGGACAGAAACGGAACGGGGTCCGTTCCATCGGCGTTCTTCTACACGCGGTCGGGCCGAGCAGGCCCCGACGGGGGATCGAAAACTACCCCGAAGGGCTCCGGAACTCTTCGATGCGGTGTTCACTCCAACTACGCCGATCCCGAACGCAACAATACCGACGAAAATCTTCCGAAATTTAGCTGTCTTTCCGTTCCGAAACTCGGAGCGACAGGAACACGTCCGAACCCGATGGCGGAAAAAAAACAATCGAAGATGGAGTCGACGCCCATGCGCAATGGAGACAAAAGGAGGAGTCACTCGGTCCCGTGACTCGAAAGACTTCTTCGAAGAAAAACAACTTGTAACACTCCGACCCAACACCAGATGGCGAGCTATGCAAAACATGCGTATCTACAGCGACAGATGCCATCGAACATTCAGTTTTGGTTAGCTCAAAAAAACAAAAACTAAATGTGCTGGAAGTTATCTTTCCCCATATGGGACCTCAGGATAAACAGAGAACTCGCTATGTGCTTGCCATTTGGGATGGTTCCCACAGTAGATTGCAATAATTGTGGCACTGCATTTGTGACGCTCTCTACTACTGCACACAGTACAGCAACACTTGCTAATCTTGCAGACGTGATTCAAGATGGATACGAGGCTGCCCCGGATTTGGGAACGCAATTAATGCAATCAATTTTTCTGCTGTATCTTCAATAATGTTAAGTAACCTTAACGGGGAAGCAGTTGCACTAGCAGTGCGCATGCAGCATGTCCCTGCACAGGATCAAGAACACGAACAGCCAAAGGTTATCACTGAGACCTATTCTAGCACTGTTCGAGATAGTCCGCAAATGCTAAACCACATTTACAGGGTAAATCCAATAAGGATTCTACCAAGCAGGCACCTGAGGGTTCCAAAAAACGCTGGGATAAACAAAAAACAACTAAAGAAACAAAGGGGAGAACTGCCACATTCGGAGACCCCTTAAAATCGTTATAATCTTAGAAATACAGAGAATATAAAAAACACCTGATAGATATCAAAATACTGATACATGCCAATCTCGTTCCTTTCAGGACTCACCATATAAACGCAGTTGGAGAGGTGGGCTGTCAGAGCAGTGAAGAGAGTACGTGAAACTGAGAAAAGACTCACCGCTCGTCAGAAGCTTCTGTTAAGAAAGAAGAGAAACTTCCCCAACAAAAACCCCAGTTCAAAAAGAAAAAAGTGGCAGCCATTTCTATACAAAATGCCACTCAGGATGAGAGCTTTACTGAAGAACAGGAAGTGGGCACTGGCGCTATTAGGCAGCGCGGCAGAGGTCACAATAGTTCGCTGGAATCTTTAAGAGCATCTGGAGGTAAAAGCAACTGACGACTTGAGACTGCCGACATGCGTGTCTCCACACCCAATAGGTCTATGAACTAAAATTACACTTAGAAGGGGACATTGAGCACACAAAAGATGCCATCTTTTGGGATCGCATTGTTACCATTTAGATTTTAATAGACGAAAAGGATTTGCTTCCAGAATTTGTCTGTAATCTCCCATATGGGGAAGAAATAATTGAACACTCTTTCTCGTCCCTTGTTCCCAGCAAACTCAGGGAAGCTTATGCCATTGACTGGGCATTAGAGCAGGAATGAAAATGTCACTTACCCAGTGTACATCTGTTCGTGGCATCAGTCGCTGAAGATTCACATGTTGTGCATAGCCCGCCATCTGGTGTTGGGTCGGAGTGTTACAAGTTGTTTTTCTTCGAAGAAGTCTTTCGAGTCACGGGACCGAGGGACTCCTCCTCTTTGTCTCCATTGCGCATGGGCGTCGACTCCATCTTCGATTGTTTTCCCCGCAGAGGGTGAGGTAGGAGTTGTTTGTTAGTAATAGTGCCCATGCAATGGAGTGAATAAGTATGTACCTAACTAAGATTGAATATATTTACAAATGTACAAAGTTGAAGCTAACTTCCAAACGGCCACAGGCTCCCTGGGAGGTGGGTGGGCACATGTGAATCTTCAGCGACTGATGCCACGAACAGATGTACACTGGGTAAGTGACATTTTCAGTTCGATGGCATCTGTCGCTGTAGATACACATGTTGTGCATAGACTAGTAAGCAGTTATCTCCCCAAAAGCGGTGGCTCAGCCTGTAGGAGTGGAAGTAGTCTGAAATAAGGTTCTTAGTACGGCTTGACCTACTGTGGCTTGTTGTGCTGATAGCACGTCTACACAGTAGTGCTTGGTAAATGTGTGAGGCGTAGACCATGTGGCTGCCTTACATATTTCGTGCATTGGAATATTCCCTAGGAAGGCCATGGTAGCGCCTTTCTTTCTGGTTGAGTGTGCCCTTGGTGTAATGGGCAGTTGTCTTTTTGCTTTAAGGTAGCAGATTTGGATGCACTTAACTATCCATCTGGCTATACCCTGTTTCGAGATTGGGTTTCCTGCGTGAGGTTTTTGAAATGCAATAAGCAGTTGTTTCGTTTTCCTGATGTTTTTAGTTCTGTCGATGTAGTACATTAGTGCTCTTTTGACGTCTAATGTATGTAGTGCCCTTTCAGCTATGGAATCTGGCTGTGGGAAGAACACTGGTAGCTCTACCGTTTGATTTAGGTGGAACGGTGAAATAACCTTTGGCAAAAATTTAGGATTGGTCCTTAGGACTACTTTATTTTTGTGTAGTTGGATAAAAGGTTCTTGTATTGTAAACGCCTGAATTTCACTTACTCTTCTTAGAGATGTGATGGCGATGAGAAATGCAACTTTCCAGGTTAGGAATTGTATTTCGCAAGAGTGCATAGGTTCAAAGGGTGGACCCATGAGTCTGGTTAAGACGATGTTAAGGTTCCATGAAGGAACGGGTGGTGTCCTTGGTGGTATAATTCTTTTGAGGCCTTCCATAAATGCTTTAATGACAGGTATCCTAAATAGTGAAGTTGAATGGGTAATCTGCAGGTATGCAGATATTGCTGCTAGGTGTATCTTAATGGAAGAGAAGGCCAGGTTTGTTTTTTGTAAGTGGAGTAAGTAACCCACTACATCTTTTGGAGATGCGTGTAATGGTTGAATTTGATTATGATGGCAATAGCAAACAAATCTTTTCCATTTGCTTGCATAGCAGTGTCTAGTGGATGGTCTTCTGGCTTGCTTTATGACTTCCATACATTCTTGTGTGAGGTTTAAGTGTCCGAATTCTAGGATTTCAGGAGCCAGATTGCTAGATTCAGCGATGCTGGGTTTGGATGCCTGATCTGTTGGTTGTGTTGCGTTAACAGATCTGGCCAGTTGGGCAACTTGACGTGGGGTACTACTGATAGGTCTAGCAGTGTTGTGTACCATGGTTGCCTTGCCCACGTTGGTGCTATCAGTATGAGTTTGAGTTTGTTTTGATTCAATTTGTTTACTAGATATGGAAGGAGAGGGAGAGGGGGAAAAGCGTACGCAAATATCCCTGACCAGTTCATGCATAGGGCATTGCCTTGAGACTGCCTGTGTGGGTATCTGGATGCTTAGTTTTGGCATTTTGCGTTCTCCTTTGTTGCAAATAAGTCTATTTGAGGTGTTCCCCAACGTTTGAAGTGTTTAGAATTTGGGGGTGAATTTCCCACTCGTGGATCTGTTGGTGATCTCGAGAGAGATTGTCTGCAAGTTGATTCTGGATCCCTGGAATAAACTGTGCTATTAGGCGAATGTGGTTGTGAATTGCCCATTGCCATATTTTTTGTGCCAGCAGGCACAGCTGTGTCGAGTGTGTCCCCCCGTTTGTTTAGATAATACATTGTTGTCATGTTGTCTGTTTTGACAAGAATGTATTTGTGAGTTATGAGTGGTTGAAATGCTTTTAATGCTTGGAAAACTGCTAGTAGTTCGAGGTGATTTATATGCAGCTTTCTTTGATGTACGTCCCATTGTCCTTGTATGCTGTGGTGATTGAGGTGTGCTCCCCACCCTGTCATGGAAGCATCTGTTATTACGTATTGTGGCACTGGGTCTTGGAAAGGCCGCCCTTTGTTTAAATTTATGTTGTTCCACCATAGAAGCGAGAGGTATGTTAGGCGGTCTATCAACACAAGATCTAGAAGCTGACCCTGTGCTTGAGACCATTGTGATGCTAGGCACTGTTGTAAGGGCCGCATGTGCAACCTTGCGTGTGGGACAATGGCTATGCATGAGGACATCATGCCTAGTAGTTGTAATATCATCTTCGCTTGTATTTTTTGTGTTGGATACATGCGTTGTATAATCTTTTGGAAATTTTGAACCCTTTGTGGACTTGGAGTGGCTATTCCCTTTGTTGTATCTATTGTGGCACCTAGGTATTGTTGTACCTTGCACGGCAGAATGTGTGATTTTGCATAGTTGATGGTGAAACCGAGTTTGTAGAGGGTTTGCATGACTTGATCTGTGTGGTGCGAGCACCTTGTCAGTGAGTCGGTTTTGATTAGCCAGTCGTCTAGATACGGGAATACGTGTATTTGCTGCCTTCTGATGTGTGCAGCCACTACTGCTAGGCACTTTGTGAAGACTCTTGGTGCAGTTGTTAAACCGAAGGGCAATACTTTGAATTGGTAATGTATTCCCTTGAATACGAACCTTAGGTATTTCCTGTGCGACGGATGTATTGGTATGTGGAAATACGCGTCTTTGAGATCTAAGGTTGTCATGTAGTCCTGTTGCTTTAGCAATGGTAACACTTCTTGTAGCGTGACCATGTGAAAGTGTTCTGATTTGATGTAGGTGTTTAGTGTTCTGAGGTCTAGGATTGGTCTCAATGTTTTGTCCTTTTTTGGTATTAGGAAGTACAGGGAATAAACTCCTGTGTTTATTTGTGTCTTTGGTACTAGTTCTATTGCGTTCTTTTGCAATAATGCTTGAACTTCTATTTCCAGAAGGTCTGAATGTTGTTTCGATAAATTCTGTGCTTTTGGTGGTATGTTTGGAGGGATTTGCAGAAATTCTATGCAATAACCATGTTGGATAAGTGCTAAGACCCAAGTGTCTGTAGTTATTTCCTCCCATGCTTGGTAATACTGACCTATTCTTCCCCCCACTGGTGTTGTGTGGAGGGGATGAGTGACATGTTAGTCACTGTTTGGTTGTAGGGGTTTTGGGGCTTTGAAATTTTCCCCTATTCCTAGGGAATTGTCCTCTGTATTGGCCCCGAAAGCCTCCCCTTTGGTACTGTCCCTGGTAGCTGGACGGTGTGGCCTGTGAGGTGCTGGCTTGTGTGGCTTGACCCCAAAACCCCCCTCTAAAGGATGTTTTGCGGAAGGTGCTGTAAGTGCCTCTGCGGGGAGTAGAGTGCGCTCATGGCTTTAGCAGTGTCAGTGTCCTTTTTGAGTTTTTCACTCGCCGTGTCCACTTCTGGTCCGAACAGTTGTTTCTCATTGAATGGCATATTGAGCACTGCCTGCTGAATCTCTGGTTTAAAACCAGACGTTCGTAGCCATGCGTGCCTTCTGATAGTCACAGATGTGTTAATTGTTCTTGCAGCTGTGTCCGCTGCATCCATAGAGGAGCGTATCTGATTATTAGATATGTTCTGTCCTTCCTCAACCACCTGTTCGCCCTCTTTTGTAGCTCTTTGGGTAGATGCTCAATGAGGTGTTGCATCTCGTCCCAATGGGCTCTGTCATAGCGCGCAAGTAGTGCTTGAGAGTTAGCGATGCGCCACTGGTTTGCAGCTTGTACTGCGACTCTTTCCGGCTGCATCGAACTTGCGGCTCTCTTTATCTGGGGGCGGTGCATCCCCAGATGTGTGGGAGTTGGCTCTCTTGCGAGCTGCTCCTACTACGACGGAATCTGGTGGCAGCTGTGAGCTGATGAAAACAGGGTCTGTGGGAGGTGCTTTATATTTCTTTTCCACTCTTGGTGTTATTGCTCTACTCTTGACCGGCTCCTTGAAGATTTCCTTTGCGTGCCGAAGCATTCCTGGGAGCATAGGCAGGCTTTGGTAGGAGCTATGGGTGGAGGAGAGGGTGTTGAATAAGAAGTCATCCTCGACTGGTTCCGAGTGTAGGGACACGTTGTGGAACTCTGCTGCTCTAGCCACCACTTGTGAGTATGCTGTGCTATCTTCCGGTGGTGAGGGCTTTGTAGGGTACGCCTCTGGACTGTTGTCCGACACTGGGGCGTCGTATAAGTCCCAAGCGTCTTGGTCCTGATCACCTTGGCTCGTGGTGGTGTGAGCCGGGGAATGTGATGGAGTTTGTGCCGGTGAAACGTTAGTTACAGGTGGAGGAGAGGGTGGCGGCGTTACCTTTTGAGAGGGTGGCGGAGTTACCTTTTTCACCATTTTTGTTTGTGGTGCTTGGTATGATTGAAACTCCAGTCTCCTTTTTCTCCTAATAGGGGGAAGGGTGCTTATTTTCCCTGTTCCTTCCTGTATAAAAATACGTTTGAGTGTGGTCCACCTCGGTGGATTGCAACTCTTCCTCAAATCTATGCTTTCGCATCTGAGAGGACAGTGATTGCTCCTCTGAATAGGAACCGGTAGGTGGGTCGGTTGAGGGTTGTTTTTGCACCGAAACCCTGTCTGTACTCTTTTTCGGCTCCGAAGTGACCTTCTTCTTTTTCGGAGTCGAACCCTCTCGGCGTCGATCTTCCTCAGTGCCGCTGTCTCTGCGTCGAGCAGTTTCGGCTCCGATATCTCGGCGTCGATGTTTTTCAACAGCACTTTCTCGGTCCCGAGAAGGCTGTGCGCCGGTGTCTCAACCGGAGTCGGACGATCTCGGCACCATTTCGGCGCCGATGGTCGGTCACCGAATTTATGGGTCGAGCCATGGCCTGGTGGCAGTGGCGTCCCCTGGGCCTTGTCACTTTTCTTGTGTGCTGGCTTCGACGTCTTACTCACAGTTCTTTGGTCGTCGAATTCTTCGGAGTCCGAATTATTGATCGAGAAGGTTTCTTCTTCCTCTTGATCCTCGAACTCTCGGTGAGCTGTCGGCGTGGACGCCATCTGCAGTCTTCTGGCTCGGTCACGGAGTGTTTTTCGGGACCGAAACGCACGACAGGCCTCGCAAGTCTCTTCACTGTGCTCAGGCGACAGGCACAGGTTACAGACCAAATGTTGGTCTGTATACGGGTATTTGTTGTGGCATTTAGGACAGAAACGGAACGGGGTCCGTTCCATCAGCGTTGTTTTACACGCGGTCGGGCCGACCAGGCCCCGAAGGGGGATCGAAAACTACCCCGAAGGGTACCGGAGTTCTTCACTCTTCGATTCGGTGTCGATTCTAACTAAGCCGATCCCGAACGCAACAATACCGACGTAATTTTTCCGATATTTAGCTAACTTTCCGTTCCGAAACCCGGAGCGAAAGGAACACGTCCGAACCCGATGGCGGAAAGAAAACAATCGAAGATGGAGTCGACGCCCATGCGCAATGGAGACAAAGAGGAGGAGTCCCTCGGTCCCGTGACTCGAAAGACTTCTTCGAAGAAAAACAACTTGTAACACTCCGACCCAACACCAGATGGCGGGCTATGCACAACATGTGTATCTACAGCGACAGATGCCATCGAACACCGTGTTATATCGCAAACACATAGGATGAGAAAGATTTTCCCTACCATATAATGCCAATTAGCTCTCAACCCCTACCTTAACCCCAAAACCAAATAAAGCATGAAGCTAAGGCACCTGTGAGGGAAATCCTCACATAGCTAGAGTACCAGGGCATAATCAAATCCTGTTTCTCACCAATGAATAATCCATTGTTCCCAGTAGCCAAACCAGGCCATACATATAGAATAGAATACAAAATGCACACAGTACTGCAATTAAAAACAATGTAGTGCGCAAAAAAATATAAAACCCTGGATATTTCCAACAGGTTTTTCTGCCAAAATATAGCACATGAAAGTAGGGACTTAACAAGTTTCAGCACCTTAGGCGCTCAGAATAATTTTGCCATCTCCCACAAAGGTATAAACAAACAGTCCAGGATTGTTTTCAGCTTGTTACTTTAATTTTACACGACACTGACCCTGAGACATTGTCCTACGTTGATGATCTCTACCTTACCGATGATGATGATCTCATGCAACATGCAAGACTGATAGCCTGCATTGTTGTGGGATTTGCCGAATTAGGCTACAAATTCAATAAATAAAAAAAATTACAAAAAATTATTTAAAAAAAAAAAAAAACGTTCCTTAGTGTCCTGTTTCTGGGATGAAAAAAAAACAATGCTTGCTTCGTGGGAAGGTGAGATCACCTACTCCTTCAGGACGACTAGTGAATTTGCATACCAAGGCCAGGGACTTCAAAAAACGTGACTTGTCTGTGGGGACTCCAAAAGCCTCTGAGGTTCTCCAGCACAGTGCCAATCAGGCAGCATCTCCCTTGGAGTGGAGGAGCTACTTCCCCGCCTCCTGTAGGCATCAACCACAATGTTGGCTCACTGCTTTGCTGACCACTGGGTCCACCAACACAGCAGCCAAACAGGAGGAGGTCACAGAGTTCCCAAAGGCCAATCCCATCTCCCCTCTAAGTGGGAAGACATCAGGATCAACCAAAGCTGAGCTGCACCAATACCTGGGGTACCTGAACCCTTGCGCTACCAAAGCTTAGTCCAATCCATATTCCGTCATTGCACTAAAAACCAGCCATTGAGGGACATCAGCATCACAGAGGACATAATCCAGAGTGGTCCAGCTGCATTATTTTGCCCCTCTCCTTGCAGGTCCCCCAAAGAACAGTGGGCGCCTTGATGCAGGAACACTGACGACAAAGACCTGCTGCACCCAATCTCCACAGCCTGGGGCCACGACATCCAAAGATGTTTTCTTGCTCGCAGATCCCCCCCCCCCCCCCGATCGAGCCCCATTGGGAGCTACCAGATTTGTCCCCAAGTCACCCCTTGCACTCTCTTTGTAGGTGTTCGACCTCCTTGCCAACTGCGAGGTGCTCAAGACACCCGACTCAACTAGCACCACTGCATCTGGACGCCCCAGGACAGGTAAAACTGAACAGCTAATCCTGCTTGTGACTTTGCACCCCTAGCACGCTACAGTCCTCAGGGGACCCACGAGAACTGTTTGCAAGGACCCCTAGGCAGTAAAGTACTTTGGAACCTTTATCGAGTAAAAGTGCTTCTTACTTGCTAGACAATACAAACTGCAACAGTATTTATCTTCTTGAAATTATTTTGGTATGGAAATACTGAATGATGATTCAATGAGTGAAATCTAAAAGAAAAGCAGTACCAGAAAAGTTAAGAAGGTATACGCTCAGGAATAATATAGGTTTAATGTGAACATTGAGGAAATGATACAACGTAGAAAATATAACAGATGTCAATAGAAATAGCTTTCCAAATATCTTCTGGAGCACTAGTAATGCCAAGAGATTTACTGTTATGAGTGCTTTGAGTAATTTACCCCACCCAGGTGGTAAGCATATGAATTTGCCAGGACGAATCCGTGAACTTTTGGAAATGCTGCAGGCTTGGAACTTTTGAGAACCAGTTTCCAATGAAATTATTGTCATCTCTTCAGTTGGATTTTTTTTTTCTTTTCTGAGAAGGATTCAAATTACTCAATGGACCAAAACTTGAAAAACCGAGGTTTCAAAGTTGCTATTTGCATATAATTTTAGTAAGGCTTGTATTTACTTGCAACACTGGTCTTCTCATAATGCAATTTTCATACTATTGAAATTAAGGCTGTATCTCCTCAGCCTTCCTCTGAAAAAAGGGAAGGGCTGGAGTTTCGTCAGTCATACTTGCTTACTGGAACATGTATAACTAGTTCACTAAGAACAGAGTCAATAGAGACTTTAGTTATCAATTTAGGGTTGGTATAAGATAACTTTTTCTTTGTGATTAGGAGAAAGCATTCTTTTACAGTCAAAGACCGCATCTCTCTTCGCCTCCTTGCGACTGTAACCGCTAGGAGAAATGTTGTCTTCCAGAAGATATACTTTAGTTGCACCAAAGGATCGCTTAAAGGCAGGTAACATTAGCTGGCTCACAGTCTAGAAGTTTCATGAGACTGGATGGAGGCATAAAGCGGAAATAAGCAAAAAAAATCCTTACAAATATTATGCCATGATTCTTTGCAGGAGCACAGCGTATGAACTGTCATCTATATTTCTAAATCTAAATATGGCTATTAGAAGGACTTGTACTGAAGAGTATTTGAGACCGCTCTTGGCTAGTTCCAACATAGGGCTGGCTCCATATAGAGCGGGTGAAAATCCTTTGCTTCCCACTAGGCACAAAAACACTTCCGCTTTGCGTTATACTTCTTCATGACAGCTGGTGACTGTGGTAGGAAGTTTCCACATTCTGTCAGCAAATCCAAGTGACTGAACTCCAAGTGATCAGGTGCCCTGCTGTAGGCTCAGAGACTTGGGGTCATGATGGAGTATCTCCCCTTTGTGTCTGTAAAAGAGCCTGGAGTGAGGTTTCAGTGGTATTGCTGGAACTGTAGAAAGCTGGAGGAGGTTGCTGTACCTGTACTGGTGTGGTCAACGCAGAACTGGTGAAAGGCATATGCAAAAATGTTGGGCCATTTGACTGAAAATCCATTGTAACTCTGGTTTCCAAAATCTGCTGCCGTAGAACTTACATTTCTTGTTTCTCTGGGTGGCAAATAAATCCACTGCAGGGTGACAATTATGGAAGATGTAGTTTACTTGCTCCTGATAGAGTTCCCACTCATGGAAGTTCAACTGAGCCCGCCTGCTTGATTGCTGTGGCACCCTGGCAGATATTCTACAGCAAGCTAGACTTTGCGAGAAATGGTCTAGTCCCATAGCTGTTGCGCCTCTTCAGAAGTAGAGGTCAGGACCTTGTTCCTCCTTCATTGGCGATTAAAATATTGATGCTGTATGGTCTGTCCTGATAAAGACTGCTTGACGACCTAATCTTGGAAGGGACAATTATAGGCCCATTCATACGAATCAAAACTCCAGGACATGGATTATGGAGTGTTTTCTCTGCCTGCCCACAGACCTTTGGTTGACAGCTCTTGCATGGAAGTCCCCCAGCCATCCATGGATGTATCTGTTGTGAGCACCACTCTGCCCAATGGCAAGAGGCCTGCAGTGAGCTTTAAGGGGAATCTCCACAATAACAGTGCCTGCTTCAGCTGTGTTCTAACATGGACAGTGTTGTCCCATGAGCCGTCAATTTGCTTCCATTGTCTTGCTCTTGTAAGAGGAGTCTCATTCGGAGCCTAAACAAAAAGTTATCAGGTCCATGGAGGATGACATCAAGCCCAGCACAGACTTTCACTGTTTGGTTGTGACTGATTATTCAGTGGTCCTTTACCATTCTTTGGAGCGTCATCGCTCTGTCCGGTGAGTTAATGGCCTTTCTCAATTTCATGTCCATTATTCCCAGAAACTGAAGTTTCAGTCGCGGTACCATAACTGATTTGATGATGTTTAGTGCAACTACCAACTGGTGAAACAGACTGATGCAGGTGGTCGTAAAGGTTTTAGTCTTTTCCCTTGATGGAGCCTTGATGAGCCAGTCTTCCATGTGCAGCAACACATGGTGTCCCTGTCGTCTGAAAAATGCAACTGGCGCAAGGGAGTGGTAAATACTCAAGGAACTTTTTTTCTAATCTCCTTTCTGGATCATCAGGATATCTTCTTGGGGCATACAATGCAAAGACTTTTCAGGAACTTGTCTAGAATCAGGCTCCATTGTCCAGTTTTTTCTTTATCAAATGGGACCTGGAGTAAAATCCCTAGTTTCTCTGGGATATTGGTCAGACGGACAGGTGTTCTTTCTTGGGCGGGCAGACATGGTTTCTGTAGAAAATCCAAAGGATGTCTGGAGTGTATAATCTGCTACATTAATTAGTCTGATGTCACTGACTCATACAAGACCTGGTGAGATTGGGATGGTGGTTGCACCTGCTTGGTTGCCAGCAGAGCACATTTGAGAGGTGTTCCTCCTCCATTCAGACATTGCTTTTTGTTGCAGTTTTGTAAAAATGGTCATATGCATTTTTTCAGGCAGGGGTAATGCCTTGACCTGCATACAAATTGAAGGCTCCCCTGTAGGCCTGGGGCTACGTGAGCCATGAAAACTGAAGGAAGCTGGCTGTTTATATAGTGGACCAAAAAGAGGTACACAATGTAAATACTCCAAGCAAACCCCAAAGGAATTAGAGCACAAATGACACCCCAAATGCTCTCTTTTGTGGTAGTGTGGGCAAGCAGTTAGGCATATCAGAGGGTAGTGCTAAGCATGTATTGCACACAGAAAGGCAGTCGGTGAGGCACACTCAAAGAAACCAGACACCAATTTATAAAAATACGTACTTTTATACGAATTTAGATACCAAGATCACCAGAATCAAGTAAGTACTTTTCGAGTTATGAATTTTTACAGTTTTCAAAAGTTAACAGTGCAATTTTTGGAGCAGTAATGTTATCCTATTGGGAAAAGACATGTACTGCGTCCAGGCACTTAACTTACAGGACTGCTGTTCTGGAGCATGGGTACTCACAAACATTTTCCCAGGGGCCACAAAGATTGTTCTGTGATGTGACGAAGGAACGCGTAGATGCCAGCAGGGTGATGGTCAAGGTTTTTTTTTGGGGGGGGGGGGGGGGGGGGGGGGGGAGGGATTGAAAGTAGGGTGGGTGTAGGGGGGAAGTAAAGCATATACAATCAGTGCCTGAACTGCACAATGTGAAACTAAAAACTTGGGATTAATCCCGGCTTCTCCACCTAACTAGATTGTGTGATTTTAGGCAATTGTTTTATTTCACTTTCCCTCCTTTTTCATAGTTACATATGAGGATATCGAAATGCATGGACCTCCTGGTCAGCATCTGTTGCCTCCCCAGCTCCTCCTGCTGCTGCCTGTGCCTTGGGAACGAACTGAGAGCCTGCCTGACTCTCAGTTCAGGGCCCTCCTCCACCCGTAGGCACCTGCCTGCGCCTCATCCCTGGTGGCCTAGTGCCCATCTACAATCTTCTGTCTCCTTACTCCTGCTTTTATACTTCTGTTTTTTTACCTCGGTTTTCACTTCGTATTCATTTTTTTCCTTTTTCTGTTGCTTCTCCTACTTTTCTGCCTCTTCTGTTACCCTCTCCCTCCTGCGCGGCTGCTGCCCCCGCAAAGTGCTTTTCCCACCCTCCTGCCTCCCAGCTGGCCTCCTCGCCCCATCTCCATCCCCTTTGTTTATGGCATCTGCAGTGCGGCCACACCGAAGGCAAGCCCGTCTGTGCCTGGACCGCACCACAGACCCTGGTTCTCACCCCATCCACTCTACACGCCCTCAACCCGGGAAGATCCGCAGCCTGCCACCAAGCCAATCCCAGGAACACCCATGGACCCTTTTCTTGCCGCGCCTGCTCCAACACCCTCTAAGGACCGCGCCATGTTCCCACACCTAGCACAGACAGCCACCTCAAGTGCATACTCCTCAACACACGTTCCCTCGTTAAATACGTGGTAGAAGCCTGGGACCTCCCAGACTCAACAGACCCAGATGTCGCCTTCTTCATGAAGGCCTGGATCACCCCCACTCCACCCCAGACATCGCTACGGCCAAACCGGACAACTACAAAATCATCCACAAAGACAGAGTCAACCGGCCTGGAGGAGGCATTGCCTTAATCTACAAGAACAACCTCCGCCTGACTACCAGCACAGAGTCACAGTCTGTTAATGCACAAGCACCTACACTTCCAGATCAGACCAACCCAAACACCTCCCTACATGGTACCCTCATCTACAGGCAACCACGACCCCGACCCCAGTTCTGAGCCATCATAGCCGACCTAGTCCCCCCTCACCCCCAAGCACTCACCTCCTCCGACTACATCCTACTCGATGACCTCAATTTCCACCTTGACACCCTTAATGACTCCAACACCTCAAACCTCCTGGACAACCTCACAACTCTCGGCTTTAAACAACTTGTCAACGTCCCCACCCACAGAGCCAAACATATTCTCGACCCATTCTTTTCAACATCATCTCACACACCTCTGAAAACCATTCGGCCTACCACAAATGAATCTACTTTACCTACACAAAACACCGCAAGCCACCCTGACCACCCCGCCCATCCCCAATCCCCCCAGCAGATGCTGGGGCAAAGTCACAGAAGCCCAGCTCATCAACACTCAACCACTCCCTCCCACCGGATGCAACGGACACCAACTAAGCTGTAGCGAACCTAAAACGATGGCTCTCAAATTGCGCCAACCTCATAGCCCCCCCTAAGGAAATCAACAGGGAATCGACAGAGTAAAACACTGAAGTGGTTTATGCCAGACCTACAGCAATCCAAGCGCGCCTGCAGACGACTGGAACATAATGGAGGCTCAGCAAATCCACTGAAGACCGCAAAGCCTACAAAATATCAGTCACTACACACCAGTTGAACATAAGAACCGCCAAAAAAGCCGCCTTTAAAGCATGCCTCAACACCAGCACTCACAACAGCAAAGAACTCTTCACCATAGAGTTCACAAACCCCGGGGCAGATGCCTCATCCATCCCTCCTTCCCAAGACCTCTGCGATGACCTCGCCACCTTCTCTCACCGCAAGATACAGGACGAAGGCTTCAAGAACCAAAGCCCGCCAGCATCGCTCACCACCACAGTCCTTGCAACCCCACAAGATACTGAACGCCTTATCCCCCCCCATCACCATAGAGGACACCCAATGACTGACTAACTCCATCCATTCAGGTGCACCCTCAGATCCATGCCCTCATCACATCCTCAACTTGGCCAGCGCCTCTATAGCACCAGAGTTCTGCCGAACTATCAACCTGTCCTTTAAGACCGCCACATTCCCCTCAGACTGGAAACACACTGAAATCAGCCCACTACTCAAGAAACCCACCGTCCACCCTAGGGAGCTGAAGAACTACAGACCCATCTTTTTGCTCCCTTTCCCAGCCAAGGTTAACGGAGAAGGCCGTCAACCAGCAACTCACGGAGTTCCGAGACACCCCATCTCCTGGACCTTTTCCTGTCAGGTTTCAGAAGCAACCACAGCACTGAAACCACACTCTTAGCAGCCACCTTTAACATACGCATCATACTGGACCATGGAGGCACTGCCGCACTCATCCTCCTCAACCTCTCAGCTGCATTTGACACAGTCTCCCACTCCATCCTCTGAAACAGACTGCACAACGTCGGCATCCAAGACAAAGCCCTGAACTGGATCAGGTCCTTCCTCACCGGAACAGCACAAAAGGTCAGACTACCACAGTTCACTTCAGAACCTAAAGAGACATGCTGAGAAGTGCCCCAAGGATCCTCACTCAGCCAGACGATTTTCAATGTCTACCTGGCTCCTTTCTCCAAGATTACCAGACAACATAAGCTAAACAGTCTCCTACGCTGACAACACCCAACTGATCCTCTCCCAGTCTGAGGACTCTGCGCAAGCCAAGAGGAAGTAACACAACGGGATGAGAGCAGTCGCCACCTGGATGGCAGCAAGCTGCCTCAAGCTCAGCTCAGACAAGATCTTCATAATCGGCTCCAACCCTTCTGTCTGGAATGACTCCTGGTGGCCCACCACACTGGATAATATCCCGCCACCATGGACCATGCACAAAACCTGGGCATCATTCTGGACTCCACTCTGTTGATGACCTGCCAAGTTAACGCCGTCTCCTCACCAAGCTTCCACACCCTCAGTCTCCTGCAGACGATCTTCAAACGGAATCCCCAAACATGAGGAAGACAGTTACCCATGCACTCATCACCAGCAAACTGGACTACAGCAACACACTATACGCCGGCATTACCAAGTAACTTCAATCAAGACTACAATAAGTCCAAAGTGCAGCAGCCAGACTCATCCTGGACATCCCCTGACACAGGCTAACCTCCTCCCACCTCAGAGACCTAAACTGGCTCTCAGTCAACAAGCACATCACAAACTCTTGATCCACACCTTCAAGGCCCTGCACAACATAAGACCAGCATACCTCAACTACCGCCTCACCTTCTGTGTACCCAACAGAGGTCTCCGTTCCTCTCAGCTCACCCTTGCCGCCATCCCCAAGCTCTGGAAAAGTACAGTATAAGGAAGATCCTTCTCCTACCTGGCAGCCCGAACATGGAACACACTCTCCATCAAGCTCAGGCCGGCCGCATCACTGAAGCAGTTCAGGAAGGACCTCAAGACCAGGTTCTTCGACTGAGCAGCACACCTTTCAGTACCTTGAGAGGCTATGATTTCTAAATTCATGTTTGAAAACATCACTTAAAAAAAAAAAACTTCTCCATGTACTGATATAATCTGATGTACAAAGGTGAAATGGTTCTGCAATTTAATGATACACACACTTTTTGAAATTTGTACAGACTATCATTTTTATACTTCTAGCACAAGATGTTTTTAAAAATAAAGAGGTTTCTAAGCTGTGCAGAACCCCAAACTAGTTCCTTTAACGTAAATTAATCTTTTTTAAAAAGTGTGTCTGTTTATTTGATAACTTTAATGGTCGGTGCAGAGTCGAGCTCACTGCTGCTGTTGACGAGGGCGCCACATGTAAAGATCAGGAGGGCCATATGCACCCCCAGGTTGTACTTTGAACATCACTGTTCTGCAGTTCCAGTAAGTATGAACAAGGTCCAAGGCAACACCAACAGGTCACTTCGGAGGCACCGGGAAGTCTCGGTGCAGAGCGGTCTTTTCAGGCTTGGATGCCTTAATATCCTATGGGCTAGAAACAGACACTGCATACTGATACTTAGCAACGACTTACAGGAACAGACTTGAGGCGCGTATGGGACAAGGTCAAAGGCCACACCAACAATTCATCTCAGGGGGCTCTGGGGCCTTCCAGGTGCAGAGGTGTGTTACGGCATTAGGTGTCCCGTTCACTTCAATGGATACTGGGCAGGTCAGAAAGAGGCTACAAGCGAAGGCTGGCGGGCCAGTCCGGGGGAACCCACAGGGAGGCTCGATCATTGCAATCCTTAGGCATATAGGGACACCATTGGCCCACATCTCCTCAGGCTGTGGGGCTCTGGTGCATTGGTGTCATTCAGCGTTGGGTTCTGGTGCAGGCGATACAGTTGAAGGGAGCTTGCAAATATACTGCAGGCAGCATCGGGAAGCCCACTTTTGGCTCTGGAGGGCCAGGGGACCATGCTGGTATAGTTGGCCCACTTCAACTCCAGATAGGGGGCACGGGTGCAGTGGTGTCTGGTTTCGGCGGACTGGAGTCTTCGTGTGCCTTCTTTGGTGCCTGCAGGGTGAAGGGAAGCAGCTCTGGTACTTCACTGGAGATCCTGGTTACATCTGTAAGAGCTGGCAGTTCTCTCAGGCTTTTGGAGGCAGAACAGCTGCAGGACGAGTCGTCTTTGTTGCAATTGTCAAGCACAGTAGGAAGGCTGGCGGGGTTGATGCCAAGTCAATTGGTGCTCCTCAGTTCTCGCTTTTCACAGCTCTTTGGGACCTTCTTCTGTAATACAGCCAATATGAGGTCCTGATATCAGGGGGTACCCTAAATACTCAATTTGGGGCATTAAGAGAGTGAAAGGTAGAAGCCAAGGGGCTACTTACCCCTAGGGTCACTACATCCCCTAGTTGACCACTTCTTTGGGGGAGTGGGCATCACCATGTCCTAGAATTTCTAATTCCACCACACAGAAGATGGTGGAATGCATGCCTAAGGCTGTGTTCACTTCAGGCTGGTCACCCTAGCGATTTAGTCCAGACTGCAAGTGCAACACGCCTCCTGTATAGCTAATTTTCCCACCTGTCCAGGTGCCAAATGGGCCCTGGCCTGGGTGTAAGAGGTGTGGGGCAGTGTTGGGGTGGGTTAAGGGGGGGAAATCCAACCTTCTGAGGGAATAGCTTCCATGATCACTTACTAGGTCTAAGAACCGACAAAGACCTAGCATGGTCATATCTGCTCATACAGATATGTCCTCGTCTGTAATATAATGCACCCTGGCTTAGGGCTGGAAGTCCTTCTGTAGGGATGACTTACAAATGTTACAGGCAGTGTTAGATGACAGGGCACACAAGTGTGTCATGTAGTGTTTTTACTTTTTAGAGCACCTACGTGCAGTGGCAGTCTGTGGGTTTGGTGCTGGGTCCCTCAAATCAAATCAAATCATTAGCATTTATAAAGCGCGCTACTCACCCGTGCGGGTCTCAAGGCGCTAGGGACAAAGGGGGTGGGGTTATCGCTGCTCGAACAGCCAGGTCTTTTCGAGACCATGTGTTATGCTGCAGTTCTTAGGGGACTCTTAGTGCCTATGCCCCTTGTACCAGACGTAACTCTTACTAGCGACTTACAGAGGTGCTAAAGGCCTGGTCACTTGGGGATCAAGCGACAAGTTTTTTTTTTGGGAAGAACACTACCTGGTACCTGGTTAGGAGGAACCCAGAGCAATTCAGTCAAAGTTGCAATAAATACCAGGCAAAAAGTGGGGGGACTACAGTAACTAAAACCCAGCTTACTACAAAATGTGGCTGAGTTGTGATGTGGATACTGTAGAGCTCCTAAGGATTTTGCAGTATCTGTATCAGTCTAGATGTACTATAGGGCATCATCCACATAGCTTTCCAAACAGGGTGAGACCGTTGAAGTGCTTATTGAGATTTTTCACTTGGATCTCTAGATGGAAAGTTGTAGACTCCAACCATCCCTGCCATATTAACACCACTGGTCCTACTACCTGACGGAAGCTTGCATTATTAGTGTCCTCTGCATTATCAATGATTGCTGCAGAGGCTATTGCTCCCTCCTTGACCTTTGTCCTTGCAGCTTGCCTCTTGTCCTCTGGAATGAGGTTTAACAGCGGCAAAATGTCATGCTGCACGTGGTGACTTAATACCGCTAAGCCATTGTCAGCTCTGATTGAGGTTGACACCAATGGAACTCTCTCACTTCCTATCTCTGTCCAAAGGAACTGATGATGGTGTGAACGGGTTCTTCTAACTGCTTTGGGACGTTGATGTAATTACAAAGTCTTGCTCTGGGTGACCCGTAAAGCACACCGTGCTGAATCAGGGGCCCTGTACTTTTTCTCCAGCAGTGAAACCGCAGCCAGCATACGTATCAATTTCAGGCCCTCTGTAAAGAAATGGCTCCCTGTTGCAGTTACCCCCCACTTTTTGCCTGATACTGATGCCGACTTGACTGAGAAGTGTGCTGGGACCCTGCTAACCAGGCCCCAGCACCAGTGTTCCTTCACCTAAAATGAACCATTGTATCCACAATTGGCACACCCTGGCCTTCAGATAAGTCCCTTGTAACTGGTACTTCTAGTACCAAGGGCCCTGATGCCAAGAAAGGTCTCTAAGGGCTGCAGCATGTCTTATGCCACCCTAGAGACCCCTCACTCAGCACAGACACACTGCTTACAAGCCTGTGTGTGCTAGTGAGAACAAAATGAGTAAGACGACATGGCACTCCCCTCAGGGTGCCATGCCAGCCTCTCACTGCCTATGCAGTATAGGTAAGACACCCCTCTAGCAGGCCTTACAGCCCTAAGGCAGGGTGCACTATACCATAGGTGAGGGTACCAGTGCATGAGCACTGTGCCCCTACAGTGTCTAAACAAAACCTTAGACATTGTAAGTGCAGGGTAGCCATAAGAGTATATGGTCTGGGAGTCTGTTTTACACATACTCCACAGCACCATAATGGCTACGCTGAAAACTGGGAAGTTTGGTATCAAACTTCTCAGCACAATAAATGCACACTGATGCCAGTGTACATTTTATTGTAAAATACACCACAGAGGGCACCTTAGAGGTGCCCCCTGAAACTTAACCAACTATCTGTGTAGGCTGACTGGTTCCAGCAGCCTGCCACACTAGAGACATGTTGCTGGCCCCATGGGGAGAGTGCCTTTGTCACTCTGAGGCCAGTAACAAAGCCTGCACTGGGTGGAGATGCTAACACCTCCCCCAGGCAGGAGCTGTGACACCTGGCGGTGAGCCTCAAAGGCTCACCCCTTTGTCACAGCCCAGCAGGGCACTCCAGCTTAGTGGAGTTGCCCGCCCCCTCCGGCCACGGCCCCCACTTTTGGCGGCAAGGCTGGAGGGAACAAAGAAAGCAACAAGGAGGAGTCACTGGCCAGTCAGGACAGCCCCTAAGGTGTCCTGAGCTGAAGTGACTCTAACTTTTAGAAATCCTCCATCTTGCAGATGGAGGATTCCCCCAATAGGGTTAGGATTGTGACCCCCTCCCCTTGGGAGGAGGCACAAAGAGGGTGTACCCACCCTCAGGGCTAGTAGCCATTGGCTACTAACCCCCCAGACCTAAACACGCCCTTAAATTTAGTATTTAAGGGCTACCCTGAACCCTAGAAAATTAGATTCCTGCAACTACAAGAAGAAGGACTGCCTAGCTGAAAACCCCTGCAGAGGAAGACCAGAAGACGACAACTGCCTTGGCTCCAGAAACTCACCGGCCTGTCTCCTGCCTTCCAAAGATCCTGCTCCAGCGACGCCTTCCAAAGGGACCAGCGACCTCGACATCCTCTGAGGACTGCCCCTACTTCGAAAAGACAAGAAACTCCCGAGGACAGCGGACCTGCTCCAAGAAAAGCTGCAACTTTGTTTCCAGCAGCTTTAAAGAACCCTGCAAGCTCCCCGCAAGAAGCGTGAGACTTGCAACACTGCACCCGGCGACCCCGACTCGGCTGGTGGCGATCCAACACCTCAGGAGGGACCCCAGGACTACTCTGATACTGTGAGTACCAAAACCTGTCCCCCCTGAGCCCCCACAGCGCCGCCTGCAGAGGGAATCCCGAGGCTTCCCCTGACCGCGACTCTTTGAACCTAAAGTCCCGACGCCTGGGAGAGACCCTGCACCCGCAGCCCCCAGGACCTGAAGGACCGGACTTTCACTGGAGAAGTGACCCCCAGGAGTCCCTCTCCCTTGCCCAAGTGGAGGTTTCCCCGAGGAATCCCCCCCTTGCCTGCCTGCAGCGCTGAAGAGATCCCGAGATCTCTCATAGACTAACATTGCGAACCCGACGCTTGTTTCTACACTGCACCCGGCCGCCCCGCGCCGCGCCGCTGAGGGTGAAATTTCTGTGTGGGCTTGTGTCCCCCCCCGGTGCCCTACAAAACCCCCCTGGTCTGCCCTCCGAAGACGCGGGTACTTACCTGCAAGCAGACCGGAACCGGGGCACCCCCTTCTCTCCATTCTAGCCTATGTGTTTTGGGCACCACTTTGAACTCTGCACCTGACCGGCCCTGAGCTGCTGGTGTGGTGACTTTGGGGTTGCTCTGAACCCCCAACGGTGGGCTACCTTGGACCAAGAACTGAACCCTGTAAGTGTCTTACTTACCTGGTAAAACTAACAAAAACTTACCTCCCCCAGGAACTGTGAAAATTGCACTAAGTGTCCACTTTTAAAACAGCTATTTGTCAATAACTTGTAAAGTATACATGCAATTTTTATGATTTGAAGTTCCTAAAGTACTTACCTGCAATACCTTTCGAATGAGATATTACATGTAGAATTTGAACCTGTGGTTCTTAAAATAAACTAAGAAAAGATATTTTTCTATACAAAAACATATTGGCTGGATTTGTCTCTGAGTGTGTGTACCTCATTTATTGTCTATGTGTATGTACAACAAATGCTTAACACTACTCCTTGGATAAGCCTACTGCTCGACCACACTACCACAAAATAGAGCATTAGTATTATCTATTTTTACCACTATTTTACCTCTAAGGGGAACCCTTGGACTCTGTGCATGCTATTCCTTACTTTGAAATAGCACATACAGAGCCAACTTCCTACATTGGTGGATCAGCGGTGGGGTACAAGACTTTGCATTTGCTGGACTACTCAGCCAATACCTGATCACACGACAAATTCCAAAATTGTCATTAGAAATTGATTTTTGCAATTTGAAAAGTTTTCTAAATTCTTAAAAGACCTGCTAGGGCCTTGTGTTAGATCCTGTTTAGCATTTCTTTTAGAGTTTAAAAGTTTGTAAAAGTTTGAATTAGAACCTAGAACTAGTTGTAGATTCTTAAAAAGTATTCCAACTTTTAGAAGCAAAATGTCTAGCACAGATGTGACTGTGGGGGAACTCGACACCACACCTTACCTCCATCTTAAGATGAGGGAGCTAAGGTCACTCTGTAAAATAAAGAAAATAACAATGGGCCCCAAACCTACCAAAATACAGCTCCAGGAGCTTTTGGCAGAGTTTGAAAAGGCCAACCCCTCTGAGGGTGGCAACTCAGAGGAAGAGGATAGTGACCAGGAGGAAAATTCCCCCCTACCAGTCCTATCTAGGGAGAACAGGGTCCCTCAAACCCTGACTCCAAAAATAATAGTCAGAGATGCTGGTTCCCTCACAGGAGAGACCAACACCTCTGAAATCACTGAGGATAACTCCAGTGAAGATGACCCCCTGTTAGCCAGGATGGTCAAAAGATTGGCTTTGGAAAAGCAGCTCCTAGCCATAGAAAGGGAAAGAAAAGAGATGGGCCTAGGTCCCATCGATGGTGGCAGCAACTTAAATAGGGTCAGAGATTCTCCTGACATCCTAAAAATCCCCAAAGGGATTGTAACAAAATATGAAGATGGTGATGACATCACCAAATGGTTCACAGCTTTTGAGAGGGCTTGTGTAACCAGAAAAGTGAACAGATCTCACTGGGGTGCTCTCCTTTGGGAAATGTTCACTGGAAAGTGTAGGGATAGACTCCTCACACTCTCTGGAAAAGATGCAGAATCTTATGACCTCATGAAGGGTACCCTGATTGAGGGCTTTGGATTCTCCACTGAGGAGTATAGAATTAGGTTCAGGGGGGCTCAAAAATCCTCGAGCCAGACCTGGGTTGATTTTGTAGACTACTCAGTAAAAACACTAGATGGTTGGTTAACTGGAAATGAAGTGTGTGATTATGTTGGGCTTTATAATTTGTTTATGAAAGAACACATTTTAAGTAACTGCTTCAATGAAAAGTTGCATCAGTATCTGGTAGACCTAGGTCCAATTTCTCCCCAAGAATTGGGAAAGAAGGCAGACCACTGGGTCAAGACTAGGGTAACCAAAACTTCCACTGGGGGTGACCAAAAGAAAGGGGTTACAAAAACTCCCCAGGAGAAAGTGGGTGACACTAGAAACAAAGAAAAAGAGTCCTCTGTAGGCCCCCAAAAACCAGAACAGGTGGGTGGGCCCCAAGACACAACCCAAAACAAAGGTGGGTACCAGGGTAAGAACTGGGATGCCACTAAGGCATGGTGCCACAACTGTAAACAGTCTGGGCACCACACCAAGGACACTTCTTGTCCCAAAAACAAACCCCAGAACAAAATTCCAGGGGTAACCAGTGTAGCCATGGGAGATGACTCCTCAGATGAGGAGGTCTTCCTAGCCTTCAACTGGAAACAGGGCCCAACAGGTGAGTTGGAGATTCCAGAGGGAAGTAGACACTTCCACCACCTACTGGTGAATGGAATCCCAACCACTGCCCTGAGAGACACTTGTGCCAGTCACACTATTGTGCATGACAGGCTGGTGCTCTCAAACCAGTACATCCCAGGTGAGACTGCCAGGGTAAGAGTTAGCCTAGACAGGGTCACTAAGAGGCCTGTGGCTTTAGTACCCATAGAAGTGGGTGGCACTCTTAGCTGGAGAAGGGTAGTAGTCAGTACAGACCTCCCCCTTGATTGTCTCCTTGGAAATGACTACCCAGAGGTTAGTCAGAGCCCAAGAGAGGGACTGGTCCAGTGCCAGTCCTCTCCCAAGGATTCTGGAAGTCCTGCCTCTGCAGTAAATGCAAGCAGGCCCCAGAAGAAGAAGAAAAGAAAACAGAGTAGGAAGGGTGGACAACCTTTAGCCAAGGTTACAGCAAGCCAAGGAGATTCTGCTCCAGTAGGGGAGAACTCCAAAAATGGCCCTGATAAAGTCCAACCTGACCCACAAGAAGTCCTGGCTAGTCAGGCAACTGTTAAACCTGAGTGGGTGGCTCCTCAGCTAACAGAAGAAAGAGTGGAAGAAGGGTGTTTACTACAAGATGTGGTAACCCCCCACTCTAATACAGCAGACAGGCAACCTGAACCCAAAGAGGCCTGTAACTTAGCCCCTTCCCTTTTAGGTGAAGAGCTAAAGGTGTGGTTCTGGGCACTGACAGCTGTCAGTGGCCTCTGCTGGGTGTTAGCCTTTATGGCTGCACTATCCTTGGCATGGTGGTCAGACCCCATGCCAAATAGCAAGTTAGGCCCCCTGACCCTGTTGGTCATGGTGGGGTTACTCCAGCTCTGGGTAACCTCTTTGGGTAAGCTAGGGATGACCCTGGCTAAGATAAGATTAGCAGAGGTGGATACCTCTAAACCCAAAATAAAAAGAATGGGTGGAGACATTGAAGAGGCAATTCAGACTAGGTCCTATCACTGTGGAAGTGGGTCAGTTCCCCAAAGGGAATGACCTGAACAGAAGGATGTAAGGCAGAGTAGGCCCTGCAACTAACCAGCCTATTTCTCCTACTCTTCCTCGCCTGACAGACTAGGAAGACTCTCCCAGCTTGGGCTGAGTCTCCTGGCCTGTGGGCTGGGGGGGGCTTGTGTAAAGAAATGGCTCCCTGTTGCAGTTACCCCCCACTTTTTGCCTGATACTGATGCCGACTTGACTGAGAAGTGTGCTGGGACCCTGCTAACCAGGCCCCAGCACCAGTGTTCCTTCACCTAAAATGTACCATTGTATCCACAATTGGCACACCCTGGCCTTCAGATAAGTCCCTTGTAACTGGTACTTCTAGTACCAAGGGCCCTGATGCCAAGAAAGGTCTCTAAGGGCTGCAGCATGTCTTATGCCACCCTAGAGACCCCTCACTCAGCACAGACACACTGCTTACAAGCCTGTGTGTGCTAGTGAGAACAAAATGAGTAAGACGACATGGCACTCCCCTCAGGGTGCCATGCCAGCCTCTCACTGCCTATGCAGTATAGGTAAGACACCCCTCTAGCAGGCCTTACAGCCCTAAGGCAGGGTGCACTATACCATAGGTGAGGGTACCAGTGCATGAGCACTGTGCCCCTACAGTGTCTAAACAAAACCTTAGACATTGTAAGTGCAGGGTAGCCATAAGAGTATATGGTCTGGGAGTCTGTTTTACACGAACTCCACAGCACCATAATGGCTACGCTGAAAACTGGGAAGTTTGGTATCAAACTTCTCAGCACAATAAATGCACACTGATGCCAGTGTACATTTTATTGTAAAATACACCACAGAGGGCACCTTAGAGGTGCCCCCTGAAACTTAACCAACTATCTGTGTAGGCTGACTGGTTCCAGCAGCCTGCCACACTAGAGACATGTTGCTGGCCCCATGGGGAGAGTGCCTTTGTCACTCTGAGGCCAGTAACAAAGCCTGCACTGGGTGGAGATGCTAACACCTCCCCCAGGCAGGAGCTGTGACACCTGGCGGTGAGCCTCAAAGGCTCACCCCTTTGTCACAGCCCAGCAGGGCACTCCAGCTTAGTGGAGTTGCCCGCCCCCTCCGGCCACGGCCCCCACTTTTGGCGGCAAGGCTGGAGGGAACAAAGAAAGCAACAAGGAGGAGTCACTGGCCAGTCAGGACAGCCCCTAAGGTGTCCTGAGCTGAAGTGACTCTAACTTTTAGAAATCCTCCATCTTGCAGATGGAGGATTCCCCCAATAGGGTTAGGATTGTGACCCCCTCCCCTTGGGAGGAGGCACAAAGAGGGTGTACCCACCCTCAGGGCTAGTAGCCATTGGCTACTAACCCCCCAGACCTAAACACGCCCTTAAATTTAGTATTTAAGGGCTACCCTGAACCCTAGAAAATTAGATTCCTGCAACTACAAGAAGAAGGACTGCCTAGCTGAAAACCCCTGCAGAGGAAGACCAGAAGACGACAACTGCCTTGGCTCCAGAAACTCACCGGCCTGTCTCCTGCCTTCCAAAGATCCTGCTCCAGCAATGCCTTCCAAAGGGACCAGCGACCTCGACATCCTCTGAGGACTGCCCCTACTTCGAAAAGACAAGAAACTCCCGAGGACAGCGGACCTGCTCCAAGAAAAGCTGCAACTTTGTTTCCAGCAGCTTTAAAGAACCCTGCAAGCTCCCCGCAAGAAGCGTGAGACTTGCAACACTGCACCCGGCGACCCCGACTCGGCTGGTGGCGATCCAACACCTCAGGAGGGACCCCAGGACTACTCTGATACTGTGAGTACCAAAACCTGTCCCCCCTGAGCCCCCACAGCGCCGCCTGCAGAGGGAATCCCGAGGCTTCCCCTGACCGCGACTCTTTGAACCTAAAGTCCCGACGCCTGGGAGAGACCCTGCACCCGCAGCCCCCAGGACCTGAAGGACCGGACTTTCACTGGAGAAGTGACCCCCAGGAGTCCCTCTCCCTTGCCCAAGTGGAGGTTTCCCCGAGGAATCCCCCCCTTGCCTGCCTGCAGCGCTGAAGAGATCCCGAGATCTCTCATAGACTAACATTGCGAACCCGACGCTTGTTTCTACACTGCACCCGGCCGCCCCCGCGCCGCTGAGGGTGAAATTTCTGTGTGGGCTTGTGTCCCCCCCGGTGCCCTACAAAACCCCCCTGGTCTGCCCTCCGAAGACGCGGGTACTTACCTGCAAGCAGACCGGAACCGGGGCACCCCCTTCTCTCCATTCTAGCCTATGTGTTTTGGGCACCACTTTGAACTCTGCACCTGACCGGCCCTGAGCTGCTGGTGTGGTGACTTTGGGGTTGCTCTGAACCCCCAACGGTGGGCTACCTTGGACCAAGAACTGAACCCTGTAAGTGTCTTACTTACCTGGTAAAACTAACAAAAACTTACCTCCCCCAGGAACTGTGAAAATTGCACTAAGTGTCCACTTTTAAAACAGCTATTTGTCAATAACTTGTAAAGTATACATGCAATTTTTATGATTTGAAGTTCCTAAAGTACTTACCTGCAATACCTTTCGAATGAGATATTACATGTAGAATTTGAACCTGTGGTTCTTAAAATAAACTAAGAAAAGATATTTTTCTATACAAAAACCTATTGGCTGGATTTGTCTCTGAGTGTGTGTACCTCATTTATTGTCTATGTGTATGTACAACAAATGCTTAACACTACTCCTTGGATAAGCCTACTGCTTGACCACACTACCACAAAATAGAGCATTAGTATTATCTATTTTTACCACTATTTTACCTCTAAGGGGAACCCTTGGACTCTGTGCATGCTATTCCTTACTTTGAAATAGCACATACAGAGCCAACTTCCTACACCCTCCTTCCAGATGTGTGGATTTGTGTGGCGGTTGTTAAATTCATAAAGGAAGCATTGCTGTTCTACTGAGGTCAGTGGGAAACATTATGTTTTAGCCGCTATCTCTATTAGAGCATGAAACCAGGCTATGCTGTCCGGAGGAGAATCTGGTTGGGTGGGTGCTTTATCCCCTTCCCTGGATAAGATTTTACATAGTTTCGCATCACCTCTGTCATGTCCCTATTCATGCTCACCTTCTTCCTTTAAACCTGAATACAAGGAGACTTTATTCCAGATTTCTTTAGGAGGTGGTAGGGCCAGCAGTTTGATAGCTCTGGGAGGTGCGTTCAATGGAGGTGGGGGTAGCAGCGGAGGTAGAGTTGGTACAGAGGGTGGGACAGGCATAGGTTTCCATGTAGGTTGCAGAGGAAGTAACCTTTGAAAAACTTCCATCATTAGTTGCAAGGTTGACAAAATTGTAACAGGCACCTGCATGACCTTTGGTTATCTAACATAATGAGGAGATCCATAAGAGGGAGAGTGGTAGTCAACTACAAAGATCTGGGGTTGATACTTGTACCCCTGATTATATTCCTCTCCAAATAGAGCTTCGTCCTCAAACCTTGGTACATAATGCACATCCAATCCAGTAGTACTGTAGGCAGCATCGTGGTTGCTTATGTTTGCCTCTAATTCATAGTCCAGAATCTGGGTAGTTGGTGTGTGGTCACCATGACGGGTGAAAAGGTAGCACGTTGAACAATCAATCGTCGACAATTATTCCTGGACTTGTTGTCAAAAGCATAAGGAAATATACCCTTGGAGTGGTAGTAGACTGTCAGTGGTGATGGTTTTATTGCCGATGATGGTTTCACTGTTGTAAGTGCTGTCATCACAGAAGATGATCTTGTTCGTCAACAAGGCTTGTTGCATGGGTGACAATGGGAACGCAGTGTATGACAACAGTTTTGTACACAGCTGAGACAAGACATCATAGGAAGTGTGTTTTTGCACTATTTTTTTGCACAGATTAGAGTTTGCCTTTCCTGGAGTGCTTAACAGAGGGAATTTCACCTTTTCCTGTGAGGTGATTGCTGTAGGTGCTTTCCATTTCAAGTTCAACTCCGTAAACCCTATTAAGTTTCCTTTTTTACTCTCCCTTTCCGGAGCTACTTGGTGAAGCACTTTTCAGGGAATCATCCCTAGAGGACTGTGCACCCAGCTCTGCAGGAGGGTGTTTTCTTCCTTTCCAAAACATACACTGACAACCTTCTCTCTTTTCTTTAGAGTCTTAGATGAACAAATGTCACACAGTGAAGGCTTCTTAACTGGATAAAGGCAATAAATACACTGCTCATGTGTACCATAAGTAGAGATCTTTTTCTGTCCAACTGTAGAGCTAGATTTGAAAATAGTTTTTTTTCTGTCATTCATGATGACAGTTGGTGACTGAGGGAGGAGAGGTCTCCCTGGCCCAGAAATGTGGGGTTGTCCAGGAAATATACTCTATAATCAACTTGCAGTACCCTCAAATCTGAAGATAGGACTAGGTCAGTACTAGGGTAGACCACACTTAACAGGGTAAGGTCACTGAAGTCAGAGCAGAGCTCTTCTTGTGGACTTCCTCACTCATGACAAGCAACAGAAAATCTGAGCTACGTTAGTCCCTGGGGAGTAAGAGAGCAGCTAACAGTTCAGACTGCTTAAAATTAAGTGGATGTTTTAAGTAACGGTGTTATTGAGACCCCTGGCCATTTTAGAACTGTTTACTGCTATTAACGATAACCAGGACTTCCCAGCCTGACAACATGGACTGATTCAAACATATGTATATCTAACAGATCCAATACAGACGAACTAAAACATGTAGCTGCTAGGTAGCCTTGGAGCCACCCATCAGGACCACCTCTGCTCACCTTTCAGAGTCTGTAAGATGTCAGCATTACACTTGGGGGATGGGTGGCACAAAGAACTAGTTAGTCACATGCCAGACTCGTCAGTAAAAGTGAAGCTGTGGTAGGTAAGGGTTAGTCACATGATAGATTTGCTCCTGCAAGGCTGACAGAGCTGGTTCGGATTCCATCATGTCAATGAAAGATAGGAAGAGCTGGGGATAGTCAGTCATATCATGACGACTTCTAAAAAGTAGGCGTGGCAAAAACGTGTCTTATTAGCCTTGCATCAGAAATGGTAACAGAGTTTATGGCAGTCGATCACATCCCATGTACACTTGTGCATGTGGCTGAATCCTCACCTGAACCACTACAGTACATGTATAGAGGATGTTCACCCTGAGAATCTGAGTGGGCCAACTGGGAACTTAACATGTGTTCAAACAAACCATGCAGTGGGTGCTTGAAACAAATGAGCTACCATCCATGGCTTTATGCAAAAAAGTTGACACATTGAAAAAAATACTTACAACAGTATTTCATAACCTTTTGGCTTCTGAGGACTCCTACCTAATCATTACTGGAAACCAGGACCCTCCAATAAATTATTGGAATATGGGACACCGGGGAACCTGGTCTAAACATTTTGATGATTTGAACTGCTAAACAATACACAAACAGTACAGCAACAAGTATTCATCAACCAACTACACACATGATGAAATTATTATCACAAATATAACAAAAATCAAAATTGTAGTTTTAATAGGAGGGTTGGAGCATTTCTGAATTCAATCAACGTCACTCATCGTCCATACTCTATTCTGTGCTTACAAATCAATCTAAGTAACTTATTTTCTAGCCTCCAATTTCAAGTTGTATTTATAGAACTTTTCAAACTTTGAAATTGTGCATTTGGCTTCTTTATACATACTTAATAAAACAATTCATATTTTATTTTCCAAGTAATTGCGGGCCCTCTGAATAGGTTTTGTGGCCACCCATGTGTCCCTAGGCAACAGGGACTGACTGACTGGAAACCTAATAGGTCCAATACCTTTATTAAGTTATTCGACAAGTAGGTTTAAAGGTAAATTGTTAATTTTTCTACGAACTCTGTTTTTAAAATAAATATTAGCACATTCCCAATCTCAACCTGTTGGGTGCCCTGGACGAGCTTGTCTTGCCCTCGACCACTGTTACCATGTCTTGGGGGCAGATCAGCATATTTTAATTAGGCCAATCTGCCCCCAAGGGCAGAAACCACCAGGCACTTTTTGTTGTTGTTTTTTTTACAGATTGGGAGCGACCCTTTAGACCCCTTAGGCAAGGGGGAACATTTATTTTATGCCATTTCTGCCCCCCCTCGGAGGCAGATTGGCCTATTTTTGGAAGGTCCATCTCCCCATAAGGGGGCAGAAAGTCTATTAGATGCCAGGGAATTAAAAAAAAAGTGGGGTGGTGGCTACCAACCAGTATGGGCATGGTTATGCCCCCTCCCCCAACTGAAGGGGGTAACAGTCATAAAGCTTTCACCCCCTGGTCCCCACCTTATCCCCGCACACTAAAAGATCTTATCCCTACAGCAAGCAAGAAGAAATTTGATTGTTTTGGATTTTGGATTTACATTTGGGCCATGAGAGCTTGTCTAACTCTCAAAATCGTCCCACTTGGAATGGTGAGGGCTGCACTTTTTGGACTTTCGAACACTGCCATGTAGAAAAATTTAAGAGACCGAGACACATCTGAAAACTAAACATCGGGGTGAGTCCAGGGTGGTGTGCTTCACATGCACCCGAGCCATTTTCCTACCCACAATTCAACCTTGCTTGAAATCACACATTTTCCCTACATTCTTTTGATGGAACCTTCCGGAATCTGCAGGAATCCACAAAATTCCTATCACCCAGAATGGTTGCATCAATATCGATAACAATTCTGCCCCACTTATCAGCCTAAAAACTTTTTTGTTTCTTTTTCCAAATGGCCCTTTTAGACCCACTTTGGTTCCCCCCTCAACTTTGACCTTTTTTGGCGCTTCCCTGTCACAAGCACTTGGCCCAACTACACAAGTGAGGTATCATTTTTATCGGGAGACTGATGGGAACATTGGGTGGTGGGACATTTATGCCGGTGGGGTGATCCAACACAGAAATGTGGGAATTTTTTATTTTTTTTTGCTAAATGTTAAGTTTGCTGAGGATTCTGGGTAAGAAAACATTGGGGGATCCACGCAAGTCACACCCGTCTGGACTCCCCCAGGTGTCTAGTTTTCAGAAATGTCTGGGTTTGGTAAGTTTCCCTAGATGGCTGCTGCGCCCAGGACCAAAAACGCAGGTTTATTGCCATATCTTGAGGTTTGCAAAGGATTCTAGTTAACAGAACCTAGTGAGAGCACCACAGGTTACCCCATCCTGGGTTCACCTAGGTATCTAGTTTTCAAAAATGTCCAGGTATGCTAGGTTTTCCTAGGTGCCGGCTGAGCTACAGGCCAAAATCCACAGCTAGGAATTTTGCAAAAAGCAGGTCAGTTTTCTTTTGGAAAATGTGATGTGTCCATGCTGTGTTTGGGGCATTTCCTGTTGCGGGCACTAGGCCTACCCACACAAGTGAGGTACCATTTTTAATCGGGAGTCTTGGGGGAATGCTGAGTGGAAGGAAATTTGAGGCACCTCTCAGATTCTGGAAGTTTCGGTCACCAAAATGTGAGGAAAACATTTTTTTTGTGCAAAATTTTGAAGTTTGCAATGGATTCTCGGGAACAGAACTTGGTGTGAGCCCACAAGTCACCCCATTCTGAATTCCTCTAGATGTCGTTTTCAAAAAAACACACAGGTTTGGTAGGTTTCCCTAGGTGCTGGCTGAGATAGAGGCCAAAATCCACAGCTAGGCACTTTCCAAAATACACGTCAGATTTCAATGTAAACATGTGATGTGTCCATGTTGCGTTTCCTGTCGCGGGCACTAGGCCTACTTACACAAGTGAGGTACTATTTTTAGAGGGAGACTTGGGGGAACACAGAATAGCACAAAAAGTGTTATTACCCCTTGTCTTTCTCGACATTTTTTCACTCCAAATTAAGAGTGTGTAAAAAAAAAAAAAGACGACTATTTAAGAAATGCCATGTAATTCACATGCTAGTATGTGGACCTTGGAATTCAGAGATGTGCAAATAACCACAGCTTCTCAACACCTTATCTTGTGCACATTTTTGGAAATGCAAAGCTTTCCTTGATACCTATTTTTCACTCTTTATATTTCCCAAATGAATTGCTGTATACCCTGTATACAATGAAAACCCATTGTAAGGTGCAGCTGCTTTATTGGCTCTGGTTACCTAGGGTTCTTGATGAACCTACAAGCCCTATATATCCCCGCAACCAGAAGAGTCCAGCAGACGTAACTGTGTATTGCTTTTGAAAATCTGACCTCTCAGGAAAAAATGACAGAGTAAAACGTGGAGAAAAATTGCGTTTTTTTTCACCTCAATTTCAATATTTGTTTTATTTCTGCTGTTTTTTTCTGTAGGAAAACCATGTAGGATCTACACAAATGACCCCTTGCTGAATTCAGAATGTTGTCTACTTTTCAGGCATGTTTAGCTGTCCGGGATCCAGCATTGGTTTCACGCCCATTTCTGTCACTAACTGGAAGGAGGCTGAACGCACAAGAAATAGTAAAAATGGGGTATGTCCCAGTAAAATGCCAACCTTGTGTTGAAAAATGTGGTTTTCTGACTCAAGTCTGCCTGTTCCTGAAAGCTGGGAAGATGGTGATTTTAGCACCACAAACCCTTTGTTGATGCCATTTTCAAGGGGAAAGAAAACACCAGTCTTCTTCTGCAGCCCTTTTAAAAAATAAAAACAATATTTTTTATTTTTAAACAAACTTTTTGTTGTATTTTGGCTAATTGTTCAGGGGAACCTACAAACTCTGGGTACCTTTAGAATCCCTAGGATATTGGAAAAAAAGGATGCAAATTTGGAGTGGGTAGCTTAGGTGGACAAAAGGTTATAAGTGCCTACGCGGGAACTGCACCAAATAGCTAAAAAAAAAAAAAAGAAAAAAAAAAAAAAGGCCTGCCACCTGAGGAGGAAAAGGCTTGGCAGCAAAGGAGTTAATGCCGACTTTTTTTTGCCATCTTAAGGAGTGGTATATGTTTAAAAAAAAGTACAGAGCTAAAACTATTTGGTCAAAATTAGCAGTGGATTACCTTTATGACAGCTTCACTCGATGGATTTCCTCTTTCAATTACAATCAAATTGTAATCCTCGTTGCTGTGTCCAGGATAAACTTTGAAGACCGGTGGCTGAGTGTCAGGAGTCAAATCAACATCAAGACGCTCCAAACTGACACGTGGCACCTTCTTTAACATAGTCACATCACCATCACTGGTCCGGCCCCTGAAAACATTTGTACAACATTCAAACATGAAGTTTTGTCATCCTTATGAAAGGTTTCTTTACAGAGATTTGAGATGCTTGTAATGTACAGAGATTGATTAGCAAGAATTTGCAAGAAGACTACATGGAATGGAGTGGCACATAGGCACAGGGGAATCTGTGGGTAGATTATCTACGAAAAGGAAAATGTTATTTACTTTTAACTATTGTAGTGCTGTAGATTTGCATCAGGGGCCATTTACCACAAGATATGCAGTTGTGCCTTGTAGTGAAGTGTCCCTTTTGACATGGTCACACCCACTTTTTCCCCACTGGTATTGAAGTTTTTCAACTGATGTGCACTGGGTCCCTGCTAACCAGGTCGCTGTGCCAGTGCTCTTTCCCACAAAAAACAAGGTAAAATGGTCTAATTGTGACCAGATTGGCACACATTAGCACCCCTATAAGTCTCTAGTCTTTGACTGGCCAAGTTGCACAGCTAGTGGGATATAATGGATCAAAGTGAGGAGAAACTCTAAACTCCTGAGGCACTACGTTTGGGGTCTTTGGCCTCAATGTAAAGGAGTCCCTCAACCCAATAGGTCCTGTGGGAGCCACTGATCTACCTTTTCCTAATCAGCAGCTTGCTGTCTCAGGCCTTCAAGTGTGGAACACGTACTCTGTCCCTGGCACAGATCCTCCCTAGAGGATCCCCCTGGTCCTAAGTGCTTTGGTGTAAGGCTCAAGCTCCTGAAATTCAGTTCCCTCTGGGGCTGTCAGATCTTCTCCCTCAGGAGAGGGGACCTTGTCTGGTGCCTGATTGGAAGCTGTCTACCCAGACTTTTTGCCTTTCCTCCTAGTAGGTTGGGTCATTATTCCAGACTCCAACTCTTTTTTCACCCTGGGCCTTGCACTGTGCTCTTGTTTTTACACAAACCCATTCAGGGATACCCAACATGGCTGCCTAGGATTTTCTTTCAACCTCAGCCCATGCAGAGAACTCCAGATCATTTCCAAGCAGAAGATACCATCACCTTCTCGTCAGTAATCCCTCCTCATTCTAAGGATACCATCACAATGGGATTTGCCTTGGCCTGATTATCAGTATTGAGGACTATATGTCGCACCAGTCAGATACTGATCTGAAGACACTAGCTGCTCAGTCACCATGGTGACACTGGCACCAGTACCTCTCAGTGCTTCAACCTTAACCCCATTACGTGGCTGTTGTCTGTATCTCTCCAGATTACTGGGCCAGAGAGCCAGGGCAACTACATCTAACCCCACCCCTCTGAGACTAAAGATGCCTCAGTAGGCTCACTGACATGGTCAAGGCCTACCTCAAATCCTATCTGGAGACTTACCACTGCATTTACTGCAGTTGCGCTAGAGGCATTCTTTATGTGGAGACAGATATGGTCTCCAGTTTGGTGTCCAAGAGCCTTGCAATCACAACACCAATCCTTTTTAGGATCCCAAATTTTACCTTTGTACCCACCCCTTGGATTGTGAAGGATATGTAGGTTTTTGGGGGGCTTTCGAAGACTTTACCTTTATCCTTGTTCTGGCTACCCCTTTTCACCTTGTGGGGGCATTATGGCCTCTTTCTTGTGGTGCCCCCACCAGTGGGAGTTTTGGTCACCCTTGTTTTGACACAGTGGTCTGCCTTCTGCCCCAATTATTGAGGAGAAAGTGAACCTAGCCCTACCAGCAACTGGTTTAACTTCCCTTAAACACAATTACTTAACAGATGTTCTTTCGTCAGTAAATTGTAAAACCCATATAGGAAGCTGGCTCTGTATATACTATACCAAAATGAGTAAAAGTGTGTATAGAGTCGAGGGCTTCCCCAGAGGCTTAACTGAGGCTAAAGTAGATAATACTAATGCTCTTTGGTGGTACTGTGGTCAAGCAGTTCGGCTTATCAGAGGGTAGTGAAAAGCATTTGTTGTACACACAGAGTCAATGAATGAGGCACACAATAAAGAACTCCAGGCCAATTGTTTTTATATAGCAAAAATATATTTTGTTACTTTGTTTTTAGAACTAAAGGATCTTGTTGCAGGTCAGTACATTAGCAAGTATCAAGCATATGTATCAACAGATATTTGTTTAAATTTGGCAAAGAAAACAGTTTACAGGCAAGTAACACTTTTCACTTTAAAAAGAGGGGACAATGCAATTTTCAAAACAGGTGGAGGGGGAGGGCTGCGCGAGGGGGAAGGTCTTATTGCAGTTTTGCGGTAAGTACTTGACTTACAGTTCCAGTCTCTGGGGGTTAAGATGTCCACAGGGCAAGGTTCAGGTTGAACCCAAATGTACACCCACCAGCAACGCAGGGCAGGGCAGGCCAGGTGCAGAGATCCAAATTGAGGTTGGATTTAAAATGGGTTCCTATGGAGACTGGGGGCACTCGGAAACAGATATGCTAGTAGGTAAGTACTCGCAACTTCAGAGAGCAGACCTGGGGGGTTTAAATGAGCAGCGGGGGGCAGCACCAAACACACCCCCTCAAAGGCACAGGGGCGGCCAGGTGCAGGGTGCAAACACAGCGTCGGGCTCCCAATGCTTTTCGATAGGGGGACCCCAGGGGTCACAAAGATGCTGCAGGCTGGGTCCAGGGGGCGGTTCCAGGAAACCACAGGCTAGACAAGGAGGAGGGCAGCCAACTGAACGATGCTGGTCCGGTGGTTGGATTCCCAGGGACCAGGGGGCTGCGGGTACAGGGGTACCTTTCGGCGTCAGGAATCTTCGTCCGGTTCTCTCGCTGTCAAGGGTCCTCAGGATTTAGGCTGCAGGGGTTGTCGTGTTGGCCAGGAAGGGTCAACCTAGGGTAGACACAAGGTTAGAATTGCCTGGGGGCCTGCTCTGGACCCGTAGGCCACCTGGACACGGGCTGAGGGCATCAGGTGCTGAGTGGGCAGGGCTTGCGGATCCGGGAGGGTTCTGGAGTCCTTCTTGGAGTTTCTTGTGGACAGGGCTTCTGTCCTTTGGAGGTCTTGGCCGTCTGGTGGGCAGGCAGTCCTCTGAGGGTTTGGAGAGGTCGCTGGTCTTCTGAAGTTGCAGACAAACTGGTAGGGGTGGGGCCAAGTCAGTTGGTGTCTGGAGTCTGCTTAGTAGTCCTTCTTTCTTCCTGTCTTGACGTTGCCAGGAATATTGTGAGCTAGGTTCAGGTTAGCCCTTAAATCCTAGATTTAGAGGAGTTACAGGGGTCATAGGTAATTAGCCAATAGCTACTGTCGCTGAGGGTGGCTACACCCTTCCTGTGTACACTCCCTTTGGGGAGGGGGGTACACTCCTAACCCTATTGGTTCTGTCCTCCAAACCAAGATGAAGGATTCCGCACAGACGCAGTCACTTCAGCTCTGGACACCTTAGGGGTGGTCCTAGTTGAAGTGGTCATTCCTCACTGTTCTACCTAATTTTTCCGCCGGACTTGCCACCAATAGTGGAGCTTTGTCCAGTGGCGGGTGTCTCCAATAGCTGGAGTGCCCTGGGGCACTGGAACAGGAGGCCTGAGCCTTTGAGGCTCACTGCCAAGTGTTACAGTTCCTGCAGGGGGGAGGTGTGAAGCACCTCCAACCACAGCAGGCTTTGTATCTGGCCTCAGAGAGCACAAAGGCTCTCACCCCATGAGATCATAAACCTGTCTTATAGTGGCAGGCTGGCACAGACTGCTTAGACGTACACTAAAAAGTTGATTAAAATACAGGGGCATCTTTAAGATGCCCTCTGGGTACATTGTTGGATTTATTGTACAATGGCATTAGTGTGGACCAGGACCTATATACCAAGAGTACCATTTACTAGGGACTTACAGAGGATGCTAAAGGTTTTGCCAATTGGGAAAAACAACTGTGCAGTTTTGGGGGAAGAGATCTGGCACTGGTGACCTGCTTAGCAGGAACCCAGTGCGCCAGAAACAAGGACATGTCGAAAGATACACTTTCCTACAACGGCCCTGAAAGGGAAGCCCCTGTGTAAGGAAATGCCTCCTTGGCATGGTTACCCCCTGACTTTTTGCCTTTGCTGATGCTATGTTTTGAATTGAAAGTGTGCTGAGGCCTGCTAACCAGGCCCCAGCACCAGTGTTATTTCCCTAACCTGTACTTTTGATTCCACAATTGGCACACCCTGGCATCCAGGTAAGTCCCTTGTAACTGGTACCCCTGGTACCAAGGGCCCTGATGCCAGGGAAGGTCTCTAAGGGCTGCAGCATATCTTATGCCACCCTGGGGACCCCTCACTCAGCACAGACACACTGCTTACCAGCTTGTGTGTGCTGGTGAGAACAAAACAAGTAAGTCGACATGGCACTCCCCTCAGGGTGCCATGCCAACCTCACACTGCCTACGCAGTATAGATAAGTCACCCCTCTAGTAGGCCTTACAGCCCTAAGGCAGGGTGCACTATACCATAGGTGAGGGCACCAGTACATGAGTACTGTGCCCCTACAGTGTCTAAGCCAAACCTTAGACATTGTAAGTGCAGGGTAGCCATAAGAGTGTATGGTCTGGGAGTCTGTCAAACATGGACTCCACAGCACCATAATGGCTACACTGAAAACTGGGAAGTTTGGTATCAAACTTCTCAGCACAATAAATGCACACTGATGCCAGTGTACATTTTATTGTGAAATACACCCCAGAGGGCACCTTAGAGGTGCCCCCTGAAACCTTAACCGACTATCTGTGTAGGCTGACTGGTTCCAGCAGCCTGCCACAACCAAGACATGTTGCTGGCCCCATGGGGAGAGTGCCTTTGTCACTCTGAGGCCAGTAACAAAGCCTGCACTGGGTGGAGATGCTAACACCTCCCCCAGGTAGGAGCTGTCACACCTGGCGGTGAGCCTCAAAGGCTCACCCCTTTGTGCCAGCACCGCAGGACACTCCCGCTAGTGGAGTTGCCCGCCCCCTCCGGCCACGGCCCCCACTTTTGGCGGCAAGGCCGGAGAAAATAATGAGAATAACAAGGAGGAGTCACTGGCCAGTCAGGACAGCCCCTAAGGTGTCCTGAGCTGAAGTGACTAACTTTTAGAAATCCTCCATCTTGCAGATGGAGGATTCCCCAATAGGATTAGGGATGTGACCCCCTCCCCTTGGGAGGAGGCACAAAGAGGGTGTACCCACCCTCAGGGCTAGTAGCCATTGGCTACTAACCCCCCAGACCTAAACACACCCTTAAATTTAGTATTTAAGGACTCCCCTGAACCTAAGAATTGAGATTCCTGAAACCTACAAGAAGAAGAAGACTGCTGAGCTGAAAAACCCCTGCAGAGGAAGAACAGAAGACACCAACTGCTTTGGCCCCAGTCCTACCGGCCTGTCTCCTGCCTTCCAAAGAACCCTGCTCCAGCGACGCTTTCCAAAGGACCAGCGACCTCTGAATCCTCAGAGGACTGCCCTGCTTCACGCAAAACAAGGAACTCCCGAGGACAGCGGCCCTGCTCCAAAAGAACTGCAACTTTGTTTCAAGGAGCAGACTTAAAGACCCCTGCAACTCCCCGCAAGAAGCGTGAGACTTGCAACACTGCACCCGGCGACCCCGACTCGACTGGTGGAGAACCAACACCTCAGGGAGGACCCTCCGGCGACTCAGAGACCGTGAGTAACCAAAGTTGTCCCCCCTGAGCCCCCACAGCGACGCCTGCAGAGGGAATCCCGAGGCTCCCCCTGACCGCGACTGCCTGAACTCCATTTCCCGACGGCTGGAAAAGACTCTGCACCCGCAGCCCTCAGCACCGAAAGGAACGGAACTCCTGTGCAGGAGTGACCCCCAGGAGGCTCTCTCCCTTGCCCAGGTGGTGGCTACCCCGAGGAGCCCCCCCCTTGCCTGCCTGCAACGCTGAAGAGATCCCTTGATCTCTCATTGATTTACATTGAAAACCCGACGCTTGGTTCTACACTGCACCCGGCTGCCCCAGTGCCGCTGAGGGTGTACTTTTTGTGTGAACTTGTGTCCCCCCCCGGTGCCCTACAAAACCCCCCTGGTCTGCCCTCCGAAGACGCAGGTACTTACCTGCTGGCAGACCGGAACCGGGGCACCCCCTTCTCTCCATTGAAGCCTATGTGTTTTGGGCACCTCTTTGACCTCTGCACCTGACCGGCCCTGAGCTGCTGGTGTGGTGATTTTGGGGTTGCTCTGAACCCTCAACGGTGGGCTACCTTGGACCAAGAACTGAAACCTGTAAGTGACTTACTTACCTGTGAAACCTAACAAAACTTTACCTCCCCCAGGAACTGTAAAAATTGCACTGTGTCCACTTTTGAAACAGCTTATTGTGTTTTATGTAAAAAGTATACATGCTAATGTAATGATTCAAAGTGCCTAAAGTACTTACCTGCAATACCTTTCAAATGAGATATTACATGTAAAATTTGAACCTGTGGTTCTTAAAATAAACTAAGAAAATATATTTTTCTATAACAAAACCTATTGGCTGGATTTGTCTCAGAGTGTGTGTTCCTCATTTATTGCCTGTGTGTATGTACAACAAATGCTTAACACTACTCCTTTGATAAGCCTACTGCTCGACCACACTACCACAAAATAGAGCATTAGTATTATCTCTTTTTGCCACTATCTTACCTCTAAGGGGAACCCTTGGACTCTGTGCATGCTATTCCTTACTTTGAAATAGCACATACAGAGCCAACTTCCTACACCCTGCACCTAGAAACCAGTTTCCAGAGGATGGGGGGGGTGGAGGGGAGGATGTGTGGGTCAGTAAGGAATCTGTAACTAGAATATGTCTATATCAGGTAAGGCGTTACCGAAGGTAAGTAACTTGTTCATCTGGTAGAGGCTTCTAGTTGCAGATTTGTTACTCTAGCCTAGATACCCAAGCAATACCATCACTGGAGGGTCTGCAAACCAACATCATACTAGAAAGTCTTGTATGACCGAAAGGGCAATGTACCCGTCCCTTCAGACCTGACTGTCCATGCAGTAGTTTTTGGTGAACGTATGCAAGGGTGCCCATGTTGCTGTCTGACAGATGCCCAGGACTGGAACCTTGTGTGCTAACATAGTGGTTGAGGCTGACACCCTTGTAGAATGAGCACGCAAACCCTCTGGGACTTGCTTTTTAAGCAGTGAGTAGCACATTTGAATGCAGAAGAGATGGCTCTCTTCTGCACTGTCTGACCTTTCCTCGCAGCCACTTAATCAATAAAGATTTGATCATCCACCTGGAACTCTTTGGTACGATCAAGTTACAACACCAATGCTCTTTTTGGGTGCAGGCAGTGGAGCCTCTACTCTACCTTGTGAGAGTGAGAGAGAGAGAGTGAGAGAGAGTGTGAGAGAGAGTGTGAGAGAGAGTGTGAGAGAGAGTGTGAGAGAGAGTGTGAGAGAGAGTGTGAGAGAGAGTGTGAGAGAGAGAGTGAGAGAGAGAGTGAGAGAGAGAGTGAGAGAGAGAGTGTGAGAGAGAGAGTGTGAGTGAGAGAGTGTGAGACTGTGAGAGAGAGTGTGAGAGAGTGAGACTATGTGAAAGAATGGGGGTGGGGGGGTGTAAAAAGTAGCAAGGTGGTGGATTGGCCTATATGTAATGGCACAACCACCTTTGGGAAGAAAGAAGCCCTAGAGCGAAACACCACTTTGTCACGATAGGTGGAATGCTAGGGCAGCTTAGATGATGACACCTGCAGCTCACTCATCCTGTGGGCAGAGGTAGTGGCCACAAGGAAGGCTGTGTTTAATGTCAGAAGCCTGCGAAGACATTTATGTAGCGGCTCAAAATGAGCACACATTAGGAAAGAAAGAACCAAATTCAAACCCAATTGGGGCATGATGAAAGGGGATGGAGGGAACACATGAGTAACACCTTACCTGCTAACAATAGGAGACTTAAAGAGGGCTGATTGGGGAATCTAAAAAGTACAGAGATAGCAGATAGATAACCTTTGAGGGTGCCCAAAGCAGAGCCCTGCTGGGCTAAAGAAAGTGTGAACAAGAAGATCTCGAAAAAAAAGAGGGGAAGAGAGGGGGGTCGGACTTGTTTGAACACCATGCCACAAATTTGTTCCAACGACAAGCATATACCGTTTTGATAGAGGGACACCTGGCTGCCAAGATAACGTTACAGACTTTGGGCAGAAGGTCAAAATCTGTCAACTGCTGCCACCCAAACTCCACGAATAAGGCGAAAGCTGGACAGGTTTGGGTGGAGAGCTATGCCCTGGTGCTGCAACAGAAGATCCTCCCGAAAGGGTAGTCAGATCGGAGGATTGATGGGCATACTCAACAGCTCAGGATACCAGACTCTTCGTGCTCAGTCCGGATTAACAAGAAGTATCTGGGCACATCGTTCTTGATTTTCTTGAGAACTCTGGGCAGAAGTGGCACGGGCAGAAAGGCTTACAGGAGGCCCAAGTTCCACTCGCGACAAAGGCGCTGCAGAGCGAGTGCCAATTTGGAAACTCCAGTGCTCAGTTCTGCTGACATTGTGCATGCTCTGCAGAGGTGAACAAATCTAACCAAAGTTCTCCCCACTGCTAATAGAGATCATGCGCCATCTCCCAATGGAGGCGCCGTCGTGAGTGACCAGGCACTGTCAGCTGAGTTTGTCCGCCCTGACATTCAGTTCGCCTGCGAGGTGCTGAACCATCAGGGAACTGCACTGATGTTCCAGCCATGTCCAGAGGAGCAGAGCCTCCTGACAAAGTGTCCGCGACCCTACCCTGCCTGTGGCAGTACCACATGGCAGTAGTGTTGTCAGTGAATGCCTGCACTACTTTCTCTTTGAGACAGGGTAGAAATGCTTGTAATGATTAATGATTGCCTGCAGCTCCAGAAGGTTGATGTGGAGGGCACACTGCACCGGAGACCAGACACCTCTGATCGCAGTCTCTCTTCCTTATGGCCACCCCAGCTCAAGAGTGATGCATCTATCACTACTGTCAAATCTGGTTGGGGAAGGAAGAGGATCTGCCTCTGACCCCATCGCAGTTCGTTATCCACCACTGCAGATCTTGTGCATTTCCCTTCTGAGATATGGACCACGTCTGAGCGATTGCCCTGATGCTGTGCCCACTGGAACTTCGGATCCTACTGCAGAGCTCGCATGTGCCATCTGGCATGTGTGACTAGCAGGATGAAGGAGGCCAAGAGGCTCAGCAGCCTCGGAGTCATTCTCACCAAAATCCAGGATAGAGGCTGAAACCTCGGTATCACAGCCTGAATATCGTGGACTGACAGCTTGGGAGGATAAGCCTGAAACTTCACTGTGTCCAGACCATCTCCAATGAAAGGAAGCATCCGAGAGGGAGAAGGGTGTGACTTTGGCATGTTTATAGTGAACACAAGCAAATGCAGGTGGTTTGATGTAGTCTTAAAGTGGGAGACAACAGCTTGGGGCAAGCCAGCCTTCAACAGCCAGTCGTCTAAGTGGGAAGGAGGGGTGAGACTGAAACCCCTGACTTGCGCAGATCAGTTGCGACCACCCGCATCACCTTGGTGAAAACCCAAAAGGCACTGGTAAGGCCAAAGGGGAGCACGGTGAACTGAAAGTGCTCGTGGCCCACGGTGAACTACAGGTAGTGACTGTGGGCAGGCAAGATCGGGATGTGAAAGTAAGCGTCCTGCAAGCTCAATGCTACCATCCACTCTTTTGGGTCCAGGGCAGATAGAGCCTGAGCCAGAGTGAGCATTTTGAACTTCTCCTTTCAGAGGAAGAGATTGAGGGACTGAAGAACTAGGATAGGACTTCAGCCCTTGTCCTTTTTGGGTACCAGAAAATAGCGGGAATAACAACCATGACTTATTTCTGGCACAAGAATCCTGTCTATGGCTTCCTTCACCACGAGAGCTGTAACCTCTTCGCAGAAAAGTGTCAAGAGATCCTACATCATCTGATCGTAGGATGGTGGCATGGATGGAGGGGTAATCTTGAAGGGGAGAGAGTAGCCCCTTCGGACTACGTGCAAATCCTACGTCTGATGTGATGGACTGCCAGTGGAGCAGGCGATGGCGAATCCTGCCTCGGACTGGTCCCTGGTGGGTAAGCGTCAGACTAGGCAAATTTGGAGGCAGCTGCAGAAGGGGTCATGGTGGGCTGACAGGACCGCTGGCTCCCTGACCCGCAGGGACAGTGGCTCTTACTTTCTCAGTCACCCAGAGTCTGGGTAGCATGTGCAGTGGCTGGAGGGAAACTGACATGATTGGTGGCTACTAAACGGGCATCCCAAGGGGTGAAAAGCGGACTGAATAGGGAAGGGGGCAAGGGGCAGCTAAAAGGCCCAAGGACTTGGCCACAGGACAAAATTCCTTGAAGCACAGAGTTTGCTTTCTCTACGAAGAGATGAGAGCCATCAAACGGCATATCCAAAAAAGTAGCTTGGACGGGAAAAGAAAGATGTCCTCAACCAGGCGTTGTGCCGCAAGGCCACCGTCGATGCAACCGCTCTGCCCAGTGAGTCGGTCGTGTCTAGCCCACATTTGATTATGAACTTCGCTGCATCTCTCACATCAGCAACAGCTTGGGAGAGTACTGCCCTGGCCTCCTACGGAACCTGTGGCAGCACTTGTGCAACTGTTTCCTTTAGACTATGGGTGTAATGGTCTAAAAGGTATCCGGTGTTCACGGAACGCAATGCCAGGGTGGAGGAAGAGAACATTTTCATCCCAAGTAGGTCTAGCCTCTTGGATTCCCTATCCAGGTGTGTGGAAGAGAATAAGCCCTAGCACGTGGACACTCCAATAACCAAGCTCTCAGAGGGGTCCTGCATTAGGAACGCAGGGTCATGTGGAGCAGGTCTATGGTGACATGCAATTGTCCTATTCACAGGCGTCCCGGTGCTGGGTTTGGACCATGTACCCAGCAGGACAACTGTAAGGGTATCATTGAAGGGCAAACAAGGTTCAAAGGGAGAAGCCCTCTGTCAGGAGGTTAGTCTTAACTGCCACTGAAGGAAGCTCAAGGACCTTGGCCACTCCTCGCACCACCACTGAATAGGACGATCCCACCTTCTCAGCCACAGAAGGGGGAGAAAGCATACCAGTGTTAGGGGAAGTTTCGAGACAACTAGCCTCACACAGGAAGATCTGCCAGTGCATAGAGTCTTGCAGCTGGGATTCTGAAGGGCCCAGCAACACCTCACCGTATGGCCACCCTTAGCAATGAAAGTCAGGATCCAACATAGGGGAAAGGCCCCTGCCAAAACTGGTATCCAGGTCGCAGTTCCGGCTCCACATTGGAGTCGGTAATAACGATGGAGTCAACGCCACCTGGTCAGTGACATTGGAAGCGGCATCGGGGAAGGTCGGAAAAGGTCGAGGTGATACGACTGGCACCGGTTCGAATCCAGGAGTGGATTCATGGGTGCCCTCTGGAGAAGAGGACGAAGCTGCGGGCAAAGAACCAGAGAGGCCCCCTTCTAATCCTGCGAGTCCCGAAGGTGCTCCAGCGGAGTCGAGACTGTCCAAAGCTGAGGCACATGGCCTCAAAAGTCCCTATGTTGGGCAGGTGTCGCTCCAGCTCCCGTAAACTCGGGGATCTGGAGCCGACCCAGATGCAGGCTCCGAGGGCAGAGGCCTTGATCGACAACGCTCCCTTTCCCTCATCTCGTCAGCCAACGGATGGGGTGAAATTGAAGAACACTGCTTCTTCGACTCCTTCTTGTGCCTCTTACATGACTGTCCTGAGGACTTGGAGTAGGACAATGAAGAATCAGGGCTCCGCAACCGTTCTCAGGACCTTCCACTTCAGTGAAAGTAACGTAGGGCAGAGTGTTGAACCGCAAGGAACGTTAGGGACTGCTTGTAGGAAGCCGGCTCTGTATATACTATACCAAAATGAGGTAAAGTGTGCACAGAGTCCAGGGGTTCCCCAGAGGCTATAGTAGATAATACTAACTCAACCTTTTGTGGTAGTGTGGTCGAGTAGTTAGGCTTATCAAAGGGTGGGGCAAAGCATTTCATGTACACACAATCAAGCAATGAGGCACACACTCAAAGACTAACTTCAGGCCAATTGTTTTTATATAGCAAAAAAATATTTTATTACTTTATTACCAGAACCAGAAGATCTTTGTCACAGGTAAGTACAGTTGTAAGTAGGTATCAAGCATATGTATCAAATGTACTTTGTTTGGTTTTAGCAGATAAAGCAGTTTGCAAGTAAGTAGCAATTTTCTATTTCAAGAATAGACAGTGTAATTTTCCATAAGAGTTCAGTCCTGGTGGGAACATTGTTAGCACAGAAAACTGGTAAGTACACGACTTACGATTCCAGTCTTTGAGTTTTAGGATGTCCACAGTTCAAAGTTTAGGCTGACCCCAAAAGTGCACCACCAGCACCACAAAGACGGCTGGGTGCAGAGGTTAAAGTTGGCGTCGGGATTGCAGTTGAATCCTATGAGGACTGGGGGGTGCTCAGCAGAAAACAGATTGTAGTTATGTACCTGCAGTTCCAGGACACAGGTCTGAGTGGTTTAGGTCAGCACCAGAGGGGTTGGGTGTCCACAGAATCACACCAAACACACCCCCAGATGCACTGGGACAGCCAGGTGCAGGGTGCAAACAGAGCTTGGTGCCCAATAATTTTCAATTGGGAGGGGGGGGGGGGGGGGCTCTGGATTCTGGCTTTAGGTGTTGTGTTGGCAAGATGGGGGTCAACCCATGGGCATCGGGTGCAGAGTTGGCAAGACTCGCTGATCTTGGGCAGTTCTAGAGTCTTTTTGGTGATTTCTTCTGGAGAGGGCCGCTGTCCTGGTGAGTTCTTGGTCCTCTGCTGGACATGCAGTCCTCTGGGGATTTGGAGAGGTTGCTGTTCCTGCAGGATGTGCGGTCTGTAAGGAAATGCCAAATGAAGAACTCTCTTGGGAAAGGTTAGTCGCATCATCTTTCGTTTGGGGGGGGTGGGGGGGGGGGGGTGGAGGGAGTTGTTGTGTAAGGAAATGCCTCCTTGGCATGGTTATCCCCTGACTTTTTGCCTTTGCTGATGCTAAGTTTGGATTTGCAAGTGTGCGGAGGCCTGCTAACCAGGCCCCAGCACCAGTGTTCTTTCCCTAACCTGTACATTTGCACTATTTCAAAGTAAGGAATAGTATGCACAGAGTCCAAGGGTTCCCCTTAGAGGTAAGATAGTGGCAAAAAGAGAGAATACTAATGCTCTATTTTGTGGTAGTGTGGTCGAGCAGTAGGCTTATCAAAGGAGCAGTGTTAAGCATTTGTTGTACATACACACAGGCAATAAATGAGGAACACACACTCAGAGAATTCCAGGCCAATAGGTTTTTGTTATAGAAAAATATATTTTCTTAGTTTATTTTAAGAACCACAGGTTCAAATTCTACATGTAATATCTCATTTGAAAGGTATTGCAGGTAAGTACTTTAGGAACTTTGAATAATCACAATAGCATATATACTTTTTACATAAAACACATTTAGCTGTTTTAAAAGTGGACACAGTGCAATGTTCACAGTTCCTGGGGGAGGTAAAGTAATGTTAGTTCTTGCAGGTAAGTAAACCACCTACGGGGTTCAAATTGGGGTCCAAGGTAGCCCACCGTTGGGGGTTCAGAGCAACCCCAAAGTCACCACACCAGCAGCTCAGGGCCGGTCAGGTGCAGAGTTCAAAGTGGTGCCCAAAACGCATAGGCTCCAATGGAGGTAAGGCGGTTCCAGTCTGCCAGCAGGTAAGTACCCGCGTCTTCGGAGGGCAGACCAGGAGGGTTTTGTAGAGCACCGGGGGGGACACAAGTCCACACAGAAAGTACACCCTCAGCAGCGCGGGGGTGGCCGGGTGCAGTGTGCAAACAAGCGTCGGTTTCTCAATAGGATTCAATGGGAGACCAAGGGGTCTCTTCAGCGGTGCAGGCTGGCAAGGGGGGGGGGGGCTCCTCGGGGTAGCCACCACCTGGGCAAGGGAGAGGGCCTCCTGGGGGTCACTCCTGCAGTGAAGTTCCGATCCTTCAGGTGCTGGGGGCTGCGGGTGCAGGGTCTTTTCCAGCCGTCGGGATTTTAGAGTCAGGCAGTCGCGGTCAGGGGGAGCCTCGGGATTCCCTCTGCAGGCGTCGCTGTGGGGGCACAGGGGGGACAACTTTGGTTACTCACAGTCTTGGAGTCGCCTGGGGGTCCTCCCTGTAGCATTGTTTCTCCACCAGTCGAGTCGGGGTCGCCGGGTGCAGTGTTGCAAGTCTCACGCTTCTTGCGGGGATTGCAGGGGGTCTTTAAATCTGCTCCTCTGGAAACAAAGTTGCAGTCTTTGTTGAACAGGGCCGCTGTCCTCGGGAGTTTCTTGGTCTTTTGGAAGCAGGGCAGTCCTCTGAGGATTCAGAGGTCGCTGGTCCTTGGGAAAGCATCGCTGGAGCAGTTTTCTTCAGAAGGAGGGAGACAGGCCGGTAGGGCTGGGGCCAAAGCAGTTGGTGTCCTCTTCTTCTCTGCAGGGGTTTTTCAGCTCAGCAGTCCTCTTCTTCGTAAGCTGCAGGAATCTAAATTCTTAGGTTCAGGGAAGCCCTTAAATACTAAATTTAAGGGCGTGTTTAGGTCTGGGGGGTTAGTAGCCAATGGCTACTAGCCCTGAGGGTGGGTACACCCTCTTTGTGCCTCCTCCCAAGGGGAGGGGGTCACATTCCTATCCCTATTGGGGGAATCCTCCATCTGCAAGATGGAGGATTTCTAAAAGTTAGAGTCACTTCAGCTCAGGACACCTTAGGGGCTGTCCTGACTGGCCAGTGACTCCTCCTTGTTATTCTCATTATCTCCACCGGCCTTGCCGCCAAAAGTGGGGCCGGGGCCGTGGCCGGAGGGGGCGGGCAACTCCACTAGCTGGAGTGCCCTGCGGTGCTGGAACAAAGGGGGTAAGCCTTTGAGGCTCACCGCCAGGTGTTACAGCTCCTGCCTGTGGGAGGTGATAGCATCTCCATCCAGTGCAGGCTTTGTTACTGGCCACAGAGTGACAAAGGCACTCTCCCCATGTGGCCAGCAACATGTCTCGAGTGTGGCAGGCTGCTCGGACCAGTCAGCCTACACGGGTAGTTGGTTTAAGTTTCAGGGGGCACCTCTAAGGTGCCCTCTGGGGTGCAGTTTACAATAAAATGTACACTGGCATCAGTGTGCATTTGTTGTGCTGAGAAGTTTGATACCAAACTTCCCAGTTTTCAGTGTAGCCATTATGGTGCTGTGGAGTTCGTGTTTGACACACTCCCAGACTATATACTCTTATGGCTACCCTGCACTTACAATGTCTAAGGTTTGGCTTAGACACTGTAGGGGCACAGTGCTCATGCACGGGTGCCCTCACCTATGGTATAGTGCACCATGCCTTAGGGCTGTAAGGCCTACTAGGAGGGGTGACTTATCTATACTGCATAGGCAGTGTGAGGTTGGCATGGCACCCTGAGGGGAGTGCCATGTCGACTTACTCGTTTTGTCCTCACCAGCAGACACAAGCTGGCAAGCAGTGTGTCTGTGCTGAGTGAGGGGTCCCCAGGGTGGCATAAGATATGCTGCAGCCCTTAGAGACCTTCCCTGGCATCAGGGCCCTTGGTACCAGGGGTACCAGTTACAAGGGACTTACCTGGATGCCAGGGTGTGCCAATTGTGGAATCAAAAGTACAGGTTAGGGAAATAATACTGGTGCTGGGGCCTGGTTAGCAGGCCTCAGCACACTTTCAATTCAAAACATAGCATCAGCAAAGGCAAAAAGTCAGGGGGTAACAATGCCAAGGAGGCATTTCCTTACAAGGGGGTACTCTTCTTTCTCACTATTATGATAGGCCTTAGGGTGTACACACATTGTTTTAACTAGACGGTTGGGTGGAAGCTGCCGGGTGGGGGGTATTGGGGTAGTTTAATTCTTTGTTTCTGTACTTGTTTGTAATCACAGCGATAACTGCATTAGATTTTTAGTAATGTTCTAAAATACTGTAGTTGGAGTGGCTGGGACGGCATCCTGATGTGATGCAAATGTACCATGCCTCAGTACGCGGTACAGGTTATTCTGTTTGAAGAAACACCAATATATATATTTTTGGTTGGTAAAAACTACTTTCAAACTGTACTATTTTGTACAAAGGAAAAATTCCTGATGGACACATTGTACATTACTCACAACCAAAAACAGTCGATCCAGAAATGGATATGTGGCTGACAGCGTCATATACTGTAATATTCATATGGTCGAAGGAAGTGCGCACACACTCTCTTGGTGCACATGGAGGAATAAAATTAGAGGGAGCATTACTTTTTTCAATGTCCCATTTAATCTTGTGCACAATAAAGAAAGGAAACTTATCTGTACTTAAAGACAAGGCAGGATTGAGTAGAACTGCACAAATGTTAAATTACAAATAAGTGATGAGTTAGATTGGGAAAATAGGGTACTAGACAATCAGAGGTTACCTTTTAATTCCAGATACAGTTCCTTCATAACTGGAAGGCGCTCCTTCTGTTTCAATAAAAAAAAAAAAAAAAAAAAGTTCAAATAAACTGATAATATTATATAATGTTTGTTTTATGAAACTGATATAGCAAAGCCTAACAGTTCAATGCTGGGATCACTGTATATTTTAACACTTTGTTCATCATTATACAAACAATGCTACAAGGACTTTCACTGTTAATAAACATCTCAATTTCTTTTTAATATGGCTTCTGATAGGCCATAGGTCTGGGATAAGGAAAGGTTATGGGATTGACAGTTAAATAACACTTCATTAATGCGATACATAGAAGGACGAATGAGCAAGCATTGTGGGTGTACTGTGCAATTTGAATGGTTAAAGTGACAATACTGAAAGGTCCATGAGAAAACAACTTTAGAACACCTTAAACACAAGTAAAAGGCAAAACTTTACACGTTTCTAGTCTCAGAGAATTCTACCTTTGAGCTCTTAGGAGATGGTGATAACAGCTGCAGTACAGTTATACTAAATAGGGGCACCACCTCACATTTAATTGGACTCTACCTTCTCTGTGCCTTTTCTTGTACTCTGTATTTTTCCAATTCAGCACTCAGTATTGTCCACAAGGTGACTTGTTTGGCAGTTTACAAATCTTAAATACAAACACTGGCAACTATCTATTTTTTGTTTGTATTTGCCTGTAATATCAAAAGGCAATAAGAAGACTGCAAATAAGATAATAAACGTGCTGCAGTAACAACAGAGGTTGCATGGTATTCCTGGGCAGTATCCATATTGGTTCATATACAAATGCACACAACATTTCAATTTAATTCCAGACAGCTAAATAAAGCTATTAGTTAAAGGATAGAACCCTTGGAAAACACACAGGATGTGTCTGTAATATAATATAGCACAGAGGCTGAAGGTCCCATGAAGCACTAGGTAAGTGTATGTTCTCTCACACAAATGGAAGCATCCATGGGGAGTTAAGAAAACTAACATGGGATGGCTGGTGCAAATTACTCTTTGGTTGAAGTCTGGTTTTCTGAACGGGACATTTGGATTTGTATATTATGAAAGGAAATTGAAGGCAGCATTGCTTGTACGAGTTTCTTTTATAGAACGTTTTTCTTCATATGTATTTAAAAACCACTATGGAAAAGCCTACTTTTTATTCCTTCGCAGATAGATACATCTGTTGAATCAGCTGCTTTAGTGGAAGACTTATCTAGTTTCTAATTAAATAACTTTTGATATATACATGATAGTATTTCTAAGACAAGTGAAGTTCAATCAATATGCCTGTTACATTAGCTCATCAGGAGCGCTGTCTTTTTCTCTAATGAATTTCTTCATTTTGTAATTTACTAGTTGGGGTGGTTGCGAGACCTCACCAAGTTATGTCACTTCTGTATCCGGTTCAGTTAGGTTACTTCAATTTAAACCTTAGCCCTCGGTAGCTTTGGCTCAGTGCAGCCAGGCTTAACTCAAAGGAAGGAGTGTAAACATTTATGTGTACCAAAACAATCAAAAGGTTGAAAACGCAACACAATAAAAATCCCACTCCCATTCATTAAAATAGTATAAATTTAAAAAATAGAAAAAATAAAAAGATCAAAACGACAAATCTGAATGGGGAATCAGATATAATTTTTTGAAGATGTCGAGCTTTTTAGTGTAAAAAAAAAAAAAAAAAAAAAAGCACAAAGTATCATTCGTCAGTATCTGGCTGTGCTAGACTGTATCAGTCACAAGTTAAGGGCGACAATGGAGCGCGGGTCAGATACACAGATCAGGTCAGACCCAGTGAAAGTTTATCTTCTGACTTAGTCTTTTTTTTTTTTTTTTTTTTTAAGAGTAATTTTATCATTTGCGAGCTGAGCTGTTGGCTTGATCCGATGAAGGGACTCAATGACAGAGAGGTGCTGCTTAGCGTTGGTCCTGGTGAAATTCTCCACACTGAGGCTTAGAAACTTTTCTGGAAGTTGAGCTCTTTCACCAGCTCAAACTAGCAAGTTGAATCCGACCGACGATGCAATGTCGGCAGTGGTCCCATGGAGCCTCCGGTTCTTTTAGGAAAAGGTTCCGAAACGTCCACTTTTGCAATGATGAGAGGGACAGAGTACACTCTAACACTGGCCAAGGTTCCAGGACCTTTTAAGCATTACTTAGTGAGTTAGGACTCGAGCTTAACAGGAGGCTAGCCAATTAGCCCTTGGAATCCTAGCTCCTATTAATCTCCCATGTGCTGCTAACTATCCAGCACTCTATAGCATGTTTTTTTTCACTACGTTCAAAAGCATACAACCGGGGAAGGTAGACTAGTAGCTTGAGATAGTTTATTCTGCTGGTGACATTTTCCCATAAGATAACTAGGCTTAAACGTATGAATGCTGCATATTCGGATGAAGAGAAGTGTAAAGGAATTTGAGGCAAATGCAGTTTCAGCATCACATAGTGACACCACCAAGAGGAGACTTATCACAACCTGCCCTAGCATGCTTCTTGCATCACCAACAAGCCAGGAAAGCAGCAACAATGGCCAAGAAGCTACATTCATTCAAATATGAAGGTCAGAACTATATCCTGCATACTTTTCATACAATACTAGCAGTGTACTCCCAGCTTAAGAAAAGGGACATAAGTTATGGCCTGCTCAAGACTACCACAATTACTGTTATGGTTAATGCCAACAACAATTGCACTGACCATGGCCACCTGAAACTAGTTGGTCCCACTGGAACTATCAGACATGGGCAATATCGGGGGTAGTAGGAGCTATATAAATACAATGACAATGTGAGCACCAAAGAGGCAGTTCTCATAGCATTGACACAAATTGTGACCGCTTCTTCAATAACCAAGTCAGCTGTTTTTATACTATGGACTGCAGACCCTTGTGGGTCCACAACACCTACCTAGGGGGTCCAAGGCTATTTAGAAAATGAATAATAGATTTGTAAAGCATAAATGCATAAAACAGCACTATGCAAAACTAAACATTAAGCACTTCCTAAATGTGAGGGGATTTAAAACTGGAGGCTTGATTTGTGGAAACAGTGAAAGTACAGCAAACAAAGCATTAGGACAAAAAAGACCAAGTGGCATGCTAGAGTCTAAATGTTTTTGAAAAGCACCAACCTTCCCATAAAAAATTCATTTTTTTTGTTAATTGTATTTTTGTGCATTGTTTTGAGGTCTAAATCGTAGAAATTGCTGAGGTAGAGGGCCCTGGTCCCATTATTGATTGAACAGAACTCCACAGAAGTCAAAAGGTTAAGAACCACTGGACCAAGCCATTTAACAATAAATGGTCCAGTGTGACCAGAACTTAACGCAACTTCCAAAGCTAGGGGAAAACCCAGATTCCCTCTAAAAGACAACGGCCAAGGCCAACTACCATCCCATTTGTTCAGGACTAGAATACTCCTTCAACCAAGTCCTTATTTAATTAAAATCCATGCTGATATACCTCTCCCAAAAACCCTCTGACATTGATAGGATGTTCTTCTTGTAGGTCACCTTCATGTTTACGCCTTAAACCATCTCTGTACGATTCTCTGTTGGGTTTCGTTTTTCTTCTCTTGCGGTTGTGTGAAACATGTCTTCTGCTTATGCTCTCTCTGTAAGGTTGTACCAGCCCAGTACCAAAAGGGCAAATCCTTCCATGTTATCATTTTACACGGTCACGGAGCAGACAGATATCACCTTTACTCCACAACAGATTCTGACTTTATTTAGGAGCCTTTGATTCACCACTGAGAGCAGGCACTGAAGCTGGAGCCCACCTGTCTAACACACCATAAACATCTCAATTTCCTCCTCCATCTACTGACACTGCCCTTGAAGCTTTCCCTCACTTTGTGACCGCCTCTTTGCAGACAGCAACAAAACAGGCAGCCTACCCCTCCCCTGTGACTTACTATCTTTGGGTTGATCATCCTGCCCTTAACTCCCTGAACCTTAATACTCCCTCATTATTAATCTGCAAATACTCTTGCATGTGCTCACTTACATATAATGAGGACATAGAGGACTCGATAATTCTATCACTATGGCATCACTAGGTGTTAATGTCTCCAACATCTAACCAAGAGGAAGAAAGTTCTTAATTACCTGGCCACCAGGTTTCACAACATTACAATCTGATAGGAGCCTCCTCTTTAGTAGATGGAACATGAAAAGCTGATATAAGACTGAGTGAGCAAAATGGTTAGCAGCAGCAGCTCTACCCCTGCTTCATGTTCAGTGATGGATGCATCATAAGATGCACTGTAAGTGTGGTGCAACCCTGCTGTTCAAAATTATGATGCCCAAGAAGATTCTTAAGACCTGGAAAGATTCGAAGGCAGATATGTTTTTACAAAAATAAATGAAGCGTGCTTTACGCAAACAATAGGCTCAACCTATGCTCCAACTTTTGCGAAGTCCAATTTTCTTTCCATGATGTCCAAGCCAATTATATGCAGAGTTTGGCAGGGCACACATCAATGGGGTGAGTGGTGAATAGAACTTCAAGTTAGTTTTTACTATGCTACCAAACATCAACGCGGTCTCTCAGTCTTCAATACAGTATGGCAGCTTTGGGGCAGGCACAGTGCAGGGTCCTTAATGAGAATCCATGAAGCAAGTACTCTTTAGGGTGGATGGGTTCAACGAGAGGGTGAGCGGAGGGATGTAATAGACTCCAAAAGCCAGCTTTGCATGCCCTGTTTACACGATCACAATTTTGCACAGGTCACTCTAGTCAAGGTGCCCCATCCACTGTGTTTTAGGGTGAGATTTCTGGCCCCATCACTTCTTGTTCAAGAAATCAGGACCCTACACTGGGAGCAGCTAGAACTGCAGCACAAGAAAATGTCACCTGCAAGTGGCATGTTGTGATGATAGGTGTGTATGTCCCAGAAGGAGAAAAGATACAATCATCTACAGTATGATTTTCATGGCAGGTGTCTGGCACAAATTCATGCTGTTATGGTCCATATATGCTGTTGGGATTATTCCATGTCTTTGTACAGTGTGGACAGATAGCTGAATAAGAATGGAGGGAGCCTGTTAGAAGGTTACTGGCCCATCATTACTTGGAGGGGTGTTGTGGACTGGAGTGTCATTCATTCTGAGGAGGCTACCAAACCGAGGACCTGGAAAGTGTCCAAACTAACACTGAGCCTTTATGTGTGTCAGGTATTTCATAAAAAGAATTGCAAGGGGCAAAAAGAAAAATGCATTCTTAATACATTTATTGTTCAAATATAAATCAGCCAACAAGTGTTTCAAATTAAAGGCAGCTATAAGCCTTTATATTGGCTGAAGCACTGACCGTAGAACAGCACTATGCTGGTTAGTGACACACTGTTATACCAGAACTGCCTTTAATTTTAAACTTGAATAAATCACCGCTATTAGAGAAATCTTCATTGAAAATATGAATTGAGGGATTTACTGGACTAATGGAACTGTGAAATAGGCCCTGATGAAGCGATCTGTATTGTGAAATAAACGTTGGCCACATTGTGATTGCACAATAAATGTATTAAGTACACATTTTTTCTTTTTGCCCCTCACATTTCTTTCTATGTATGAAATTTTGATACGGTGTTCCTGTGGCTGCTCGCAGGCACATCCGGAGGGATAGTTTGTTGCCGGTGTACGTGAATCTGTCCCAGTTACAAATGCGTGTCTCAAGTATGCAACAGTGATAGGTATCGACGTTCAAGCAGGAGTCCAGTCCAGAGGGGAGGGGGGTTGAGAGTCCAGCAAGAGAATGAATGGAAGTGTGACTACAACTAGAATTGGTGTAGGTATTTGCAGAGTGAAAATTATCTGGATCCATGTTCCCATTGATTTCCTTAGGCGTCCGTTCCATACATGTGGTAGTGGGGATAAGGATGGGATAGTGGTTAGCAACAGTAAAACACTCTTGAACTAAATGAAAGGTCAGGGCCTAATGTGACTGAAAGATGGGAAGATGACCTTATGCAATCTTCAGAGGAACTATAATGCGTGGAGACTTGAGAAGAGAGCTGGCGGAGCTGCTGATGGATGATATCATGGGTACAATCCTCCAATTACACCCCTCTGGAAAGGGCAGTCTACTAAGTTCAGAAGGCATGGTGCTGTGGGACAGGCCAATATAATAAGTGACCAGACAAACAAATCGCCAATAAGGTAAATACTGAGGGTAGGTACGGCATATGGTCAACCTCCTTTGACATGTCCTTTGCCTTAGTTATCTGCTTTAGTTATTTAAACGTTTCTGAGCCTGAAATCTTGGATACCTAAAATCCGGTGTAAGTTATGCTAATGAGGGGAAGAAGGCAAGGGTCCTTCAAGTGGACCAAAAGCCAGTTCCTTTGCCCAGAGCTAGTGTTTCAGTGTAGGAAAGTAGCCTCTTTCTAGCTTGGTTAGCCCCCACTTCTGGCATGTTTGTCAGTGTGTTGGACTGTGTTCACTGGGCTCCTGCTAACCAGGACCCTGTGATTGTGCGCTCTCCTCTAAATCTGGTTGCTAGTAACTTTTTATCCTCACAATTGGCATACTGGTGCCCATATGTAAGTCCCTAGTATATGGTACATAGCAGTTATTCTGGAATCCATGGGGAGCCCACGCAAAGGATTCTGCAAGTCTGCCATTGCAGCCTGCGTGAACCGGGTGCACGCACCCGGTTTCACTACAGATCACTGCACCAGGTCACTGTAAGTCACCCCTATGGTAGTCCCTCTCAGCCCAGTGGGCAGGGTGAAGGTACCTGTGTGTGAGGGCACCCCTGCTCTAGCAGAGGTGCCGACGAACTACAGTCCCATTTTACTGGACTTTGCGAGTGCAGGGACGCCATTTTATATGTGTACCAGACATAGGTCACTACCTATGTCCAGCTACATAATGGTAACTCCGAACCTGGGCATGTTCGGTGTCAAACATAACAGAATCATACCTAATACTATTGTAATTATTGGAGGTATGATTCCAAGCATTCTGGGGCTCCTTCGAGGACTACCAGCATTGCTACCACCAGTCTTAAATGGTTTTCCTGGGCAGCCCAGCTGCTGCCACCCCTCAGACAGGTGTCTGCCCTCCTGCTGCTTGATCTGATCAAGCCCAGGAAGGCAGAACAAAGGATTTCCTTTGGGAGAGGCGGTTTAGGTGTGACTGGCTTGGGAGGGGTAGCCTCCCCAAGCCGCTGGTTTTGCTTTGAACAGCACATTTGGTGTCCTCTGTGCATAAACCAGTCCACATCAGTTCAGGAACCCCCAGTCCCTGCTCTGGACAATGGAAAGGGGAGTGACCACCATGGATGGTGCCCAGAGCTCCTCCAGAGGGTCCATGTGTTTTGCCATCTCGATTCCAAGGTTGGCAGGGAACTCTGGGAGCCAAGCCAGGCAGGTGACGTCGGAGGCACCCTCTGATATGTAGTTAGCTGGTTAGGTGACAAATCCCCTTCTTTGAGCAATACAGGGTCTTCCTCTGGGGTGGGTCCTCAGATTCGGCTTGCAACACTCCAGCAGGACTCCTCTGCAACCTCTGCTTCTGACCTCAGGAACCGCGATTGGACCCTCCAGGAACCTACAATCTGCATATCCACGAGGAAGACTCTTCTGCAACATTGTATCCGGAACTCCTGCCAGCTTTGCAACATTTCCCCGGCTGTGCATCCTAAGAAGACTGCAACTCTTCAGCCTGCACAAGGAGACTCCTCGGGGTGACGGCATCACTCCTCTGTAACTATAGGTACCTGGCTGCATCGACGACCGGCTGCGTGGATCTCCCCTCATCCTGAGTGGCGTGGATTCTGCATCACGGGTGGTGGTCTGGAGTCTTGCTTGGTCCTCTCTAGCAGCTGTCACACTTTGGTGGTGGTAAGTCCTTTCCACTCCACGCAAGACAGTACCCCCGTGCACGGCGTCCTTTGCAGCTGCCAAGGCTTATTGCTTCACCTCCAAGGGGAACTTCAGGAGGCTTGTAGCTCCAGCCCCCAGCACTCCCTTCTGCAACTTCTGGACCTCTGCGTGGTCCTTCTGCGACGTGGTAGCAACTTCTATGGTGCTGCATGGGCTACCTCTGCCCTGTGGGACACTTGTGGGTGCTGCCTCTGCTCCTGTTGGCATTCTGCGATGCGAAGGGTCCCCTGTGACTCCCCCCTCCTGGGTAGAGTCCTCCTGCACCTTGCTGGTCCCCTGCAGCACCTCCTTTCCCCCCAACCGAGTTTGCCTTTGCCAAGGCTTGTTGGTGGAAACCCTTCACCGACACCCATCTGCAATCCAGCTTCCAGTGTGGGACACCTTTTGCACGCATCAGGAACTCTTCTCCAGCTTCTGTGCTGGAGTGCTGACCTGTCTTCTTTCTTCGACCAACTCCAAAAGGCACATCCAGTTGGGTAGTATCTCCTACTCCCCCTGGACTCCACAGACACTTCTGGATTTGGTCTCCTCTCTCTACAGGTTACCATCAGTTTTCCAAAGCTGGATCCATTCAGGAAGTTCTGGGTGTCTTCTTGTTCTTCTTTTTATCCTTTGGGGTGGTTTTGAGGAAATCCAGTAATTTACTCCTGAATTCCTGGTCGCTGGGGGGTACTGCATTACTTACCTGTGTGGTTTCTTAGTATTCCCAGCTCCCCTCTACACAACTTACATAGGTGGTGGCCTTTGTTCGCATTCAACTTTCTTAGTATATGGTTTGGGCTACCATTGGTTATTGTAATTTTTCGCTGTGTTCTAACCTTTTTATATATATATATATATATATATGGAAAATGCCACTTACCCAGTGTACATCTGTTCGTGGCATGAGACGCTGCAGATTCACATGCTGTGCATTATCCTGCCATCTAGTGTTGGGCTCGGAGTGTTACAAGTTGTTTTTCTTTGAAGAAGTCTTCGAGTCAAGAGACCGAGGGACTCCTCCCTTTCGGCTCCACTGCGCATGGGCGTCGACTCCATCTTAGATTGTTTTCCCCGCAGAGGGTGAGGTAGGAGTTGTGTATATAGTAAAAGTGCCCATGCAATGGAGTGAGTATGTATGTACATAATGTGTATAAAGAATAGTATATATTTACAAATTTACAAGTTTCATCAACTTATAATGGCTACAGGCTCCCGGGGAGGTGGGAGGGCGCATGTGAATCTGCAGCGTCTCATGCCACGAACAGATGTACACTGGGTAAGTGACATTTTCCGTTCGATGGCATGTGTAGCTGCAGATACACATGCTGTGCATAGACTAGTAAGCAGAAAAAGCGGTGGCTTATCCTGTAGGAGTTGAAGTTGTCTGAAATAATGTTGGTAATACAGCCTGTCCTACTGTGGCTTGTTGTGTTAACACATCTACACAGTAATGTTTTGTGAATGTATGAGGCGTAGACCATGTGGCTGCCTTACAGATTTCTGTCATAGGTATATTTCCTAGAAAGGCCATTGTGGCGCCTTTCTTCCTAGTGGAGTGCGCCTTTGACGTAATAGGCAGATCTCTTTTTTGCTTTAATATAGCAGGTCTGAATACATTTCACTATCCATCTGGCAATGCCTTGTTTGGATATTGGATTTCCTGCATGAGGTTTTTGGAAGGCTACAAACAATTGTTTTGTTTTGCGAAATGGTTTTGTTCTATCAATGTAATACATTAGTGCTCTTTTGATGTCTAATGTATGTAAGGCTCTTTCGGCTACTGAGTCTGGTTGTGGAAAAAAGACTGGGAGTTCCACTGTTTGGTTTAGGTGGAACGTGATATAACTTTTGGTAAGAACTTTGGATTTGTACGGAGAACCACTTTGTTTATGTATTTGTATAAAGGGTTCTTGTATAGTGAATGCTTGTATTTCGCTTACTCTAAGAGATGTGATAGCTATTAGGAAGGCTACTTTCCAGGTTAAGTATTGCATGTCACAAGAGTGCATGGGTTCAAATGGTGGACCCATGAGTCTTGTTAATACAATATTGAGGTTCCACGAGGGAACTGGTGGTGTTCTTGGGGGTATGATTCTTTTTAAACCCTCCATAAATGCTTTGATGACTGGGATTCTAAAGAGTGATGTTGAATGTGTAATCTGCAGGTAGGCAGATATTGCTGTGAGATGTATTTTGATAGAAGAAAATGCTAGTTTTGATTTTTCTAAGTGTAATAAATAGCCTACAATGTTTTTTGCAGAAGCATGTAGTGGTTGAATTTGATTATTATAGCAGTAATAAACAAATCTTTTCCATTTGTTTGTATAACAATGTCTTGTAGTAGGTTTTCTAGCTTGTTTAATGACCTCCATACATTCTTGTGTAAGGTCTAAATGTCCAAATTCGAAGACTTCAGGAGCCAGATTGCTAGATTGAGCGATGCTGGATTCGGGTGTCTGATCTGTTGTTTGTGTTGAGTTAACAGATCTGGTCTGTTTGGTAGTTTGATATGAGGTACTACCGACAGGTCCAGTAGTGTTGTATACCATGGCTGACGGGCCCAGGTTGGTGCAAATAATATTAGTTTGAGTTTGTTTTGACTCAATTTGTTTATTAGATAAGGAAGGAGTGGGAGAGGGGGAAAAGCGTAAGCAAATATCCCTGACCAACTCATCCATAACACATTGCCCTTGGACTGAGGGTGTGGATATCTGGACGCAAAGTTTTGGCATTTTGCGTTTTCTTTTGTTGCAAATAGGTCTATATGAGGTGTTCCCCAGCTTCGAAAGTAAGTTTGTAGTATCTGGGGATGAATTTCCCATTCGTGTGTTTGTTGGTGATCTCGACTGAGATTGTCGGCTAACTGGTTTTAAATCCCTGGGATGTACTGTGCTATTAGGCGAATGTGATTGTGAATCGCCCAATGCCAAATCTTTTGTGCTAAGAGACACAGTTGTGATGAGTGTGTCCCTCTCTGTTTGTTTAGGTAATACATTGTTGTCATGTCTGTTTTGACAAGAATGTGATTGTGGGCTATTAGCGGTTGAAATGCTTTCAATACTAGAAACACTGCTAACAGCTCTAAATGATTTATATGCAGTTGCCTTTGTTGAACGTCCCATTGTCCCTGTATACTTTGCTGGTTGAGGTGTGCTCCCCACCCTATCATGGAAGCATCTGTTGTGATCACGTATTGAGGCACTGGGTCTTGGAATGGCCGCCCTTGGTTTAAATTTATAGGATTCCACCATTGAAGCGAGGACTGTGTTTGGCGGTCTATCAACACTAGATCTTGAAGTTGACCCTGTGCTTGTGTCCATTGTGTTGCTAGGCATTGTTGTAAGGGAAGCATGTGTAGTCGTGCGTTTGGGACAATGGCTATGCATGAAGACATCATGCCTAGGAGTTTCATTACAAACCTCACTTGATAGTGTTGGTTTGGGTGCATGTTTAGTATTACATTTTGGAAGGCTTGTACCCTTTGTGGACTTGGAGTGGCAATCCCTTTTTGTGTGTTGATTGTTGCTTCTAAGTATTGTTGTATTTGACACGGTTGTAGATGTGATTTTTGGTAGTTTATAGAGAACCCTAGTTTGTGAAGGGTTTCTATCACGTATTGTGTGTGTAGAAGACACTGTTGCTGAGTGCTGGTTTTTATTAACCAATTGTCTAAGTAAGGGAATACGTGCATGTGCTGCCTCCTGATGTGAGCAGCTACTACTGCAAGGCATTTTGTCAATACCCTTGGGGCTGTTATGCCGAACGGTAATACTTTGAATTGGTAATGCACGCCTTGGATTACAAACCTCAAGTATTTCCTGTGGGAAGGATGTATGGGTATGTGGAAATAAGAATCTTTGAGATCTAATGTTGACATGTAGTCCTGTTTGAGCAAGGGGATTACGTCTTGAAGTGTCACCATGAGAAAGTGATCTGATTTGATGTAAAGATTTAGTGTTCTGAGGTCTAATATGGGTCTCAGTGTTTTGTCCTTTTTTAGGAATTAGGAAATACAGGGAGTAAACCCCTGTTCCTTTTTGATGGTTGGGTACTAGTTCTATTGCTTCTTTTTGTAACAATGCTTGGACTTCTAGTTGCAACAGATCTAAGTGTTGTTTGGACATGTGTGCTCTTGGAGGCACATCTGGTGACAAATGTAGGAATTCTATGTAATAGCCATGTTGGATAATGGCTAGGACCCACGCGTCTGTAGTTATGTGTTCCCAGTTGTGGTAATAATGTGTGAGTCTCCCCCCCCACTGGTGTTGTGTGGTGGGGGTTTGTGACGTTGAAGTCACTGTTTTGTTTGTGGGGTTTTTGGGCTCTGGAATTTCCCTCTTGTTTTAGGGAACTGTCCACCCCTATATTGTCCTCAAAAACCTCCTCTCCGATATTGGCCCTGTGGGTCTGACATGTGAGGTGGAAGGCTCTGTGGTTTGGGCCCGAAACTCCCTCTAAAGTGTGGCTTCCTAAAAGTGCCTCTGCTCTGTGGGGAATAAAGCGCGCCCATGGCTTTGGCCGTGTCCGTGCCTTTCTTCAGTTTTTCTATCGCTGTATCCACCTCCGGCCCAAACAATTGTTGTTCGTTGAAAGGCATATTCAGCACAGCCTGCTGGATTTCTGGCTTAAATCCGGAGGTCCGTAGCCACGCACGTCTCCGAATGGTTACCGCCGTGTTTACTGTCCTGGCCGCCGTGTCTGCTGAGTCCATAGCCGACCCTATTTGGTTGATGGAGATAGTTTGGCCCTCCTCGACAACCTGTTGGGCACGTTTCTGGAACTCCTTGGGAAGGTGTTGAATGAGATGTTGCATTTCATCCCAATGTGCCCTGTCGTCTCTTGCCAGTAGAGCTTGAGAATTGGCAATTCGCCATTGATTGGCTGCCTGTGCGGCCACCCTCTTGCCTGCTGCATCGAATTTCCGACTTTTTGTCGGGCGGTGGTGCGGCTCCAGAAGTTTGTGAGTTTGCCCTTTTCCGGGCTGCTCCTACTACCACCGAATCAGGAGTTAACTGTTGTGTGATGTTCACAGGGTCAGTAGGGGGAGGCTTATATTTCTTCTCCACCCTAGGCTTGATGGCTCTGCCATTGACTGGGTCTTGAAACACCTGTTTGGCGTGTTTTAACATGCCTGGCAGCATTGGCAAGCTTTGGTATTGGCTGTGCGTAGATGACAGGGTGTTGAACAAGAAGTCATCTTCTATGGGTTCTGCATGCAATGCTACATTATGAAATGGAGCTGCCCTGGAAACCACCTGCATGTAAGCAGTACTGTCCTCAGGTGGTGAAGGTCTTGCCTGGTAGCAATCAGGACTATTGTCAGAAACCGGTGCATCATACAAATCCCATGCATCCGGGTCATCTTGGCTCATCCCTGTGTGTGTTGGTGACTGCATCATTGCGGGTGTTGCTACCGGGGACAGATGTGGCGACTGTGTTGGCGATTGTTGTGGCGAAAACTGTGGTGGTGTTTTTTCTTTTGCCACTTTCGCCTTTGGCTGCATTTCCGCCTCTTGGAATGAGAGCTTCCGCTTAATCTTTATTGGAGGAAGAGTTCTGATTTTCCCTGTGTCTTTTTGTATATGGAGCATCCGCTGGGTATGGTCTGGCTCTCCTATGCCCAGTTCTTGTTCAAATCTGTGACCTTGCAATTGTGTGGAAAGGCCTTGTTCCTCTGTATAGGAGCTTTGTTTCGGCTTCGAAGCTGCATGTTTCGGCACCGAAATCTTTGACAGTCTTTTTTGGCTCTAAGGAAACCTTTTTGACTTTTGGGGTGCCGAACTCTGTGCCGAGTCTGGTCGGAGCCGGTATCTCAGTGCCAAGTCTGTTCGGAGCCGGCATCTCGACCGGAGTCGGATGTCTTCGGCTGCTGGGAGGCCTTTTTCGGTGCCGATGTTTGGTCACTGTGTTTTCGGGTTAAGCCATGACCTGTTGGCGGTGGCGTCCACTTGGCCTTCATTATTTGAGTGAGTTTTTGCCGGGGCGGGTTTACTCACGGTTTGCTGCGTCTTCGGCTGCTCACTCTCGGACTCGTCCGAGTCCGAATCTCGAATGGAGAATCTCCTCTTCTTCAACGTCGGTGTGCCCGGCCAGTGTCGACGCCATCTGAAGTCTTCGAGCTCTTCGATCCCGCAGTGTTTTCTTGGATCGAAATTCCCGACAGGCCTCGCAAGTATCCTCTTTGTGTTCGGGGGACAAACACAGATTACAGACCAAGTGTTGGTCTGTATAAGGATACTTTGCATGGCAGTTGGGGCAGAAGCGGAAGGGGGTCCGGTCCATGAGGTTTGAAGATGGATGCGGTCGGGCTGACCAGGCCCCGCTGAGGAGTGGAAGCCCCAAAGGGCCGCCGGAGCGCTTCTTTCTTCGGTGTTGATGTGCTAGCACTAACCCGGTATCGAGCGCAAACAATACCGTCAAATTTTCCGATGGATAACTATCTTTTCCGAACCGAAATACGGAGCGAAGAGGAACACATCCAAACCCGATCGCTGAAAGAAAACAATCTAAGATGGAGTCGACGCCCATGCGCAATGGAGCCGAAAGGGAGGAGTCTCTCGGTCTCATGGCTCGAAAAGACTTCTTCGAAGAAAAACAACTTGTAACACTCCGAGCCCAACACTAGATGGCAGGATAATGCACAGCATGTGTATCTGCAGCTACACATGCCATCAAACATATATATAGTCACTTACCCAGTGTACATCTGTTCGTGGCATGAGACGCTGCAGATTCACATGCTGTACACATCCCGCCATCTAGTGTTGGGCTCGGAGTGTTACAAGTTGTTTTTCTTCTAAGAAGTCTTTTTCGAGTCACGAGATCGAGGGACTCCTCCCCTTTCGGCTCCATTGAGCATGGGCGTCGACTCCATCTTAGATTGTTTTCCCCGCAGAGGGTGATGTAGGAGTTCTTTATATAGTAATAGTGCCCATGCAATGGAGTAAATATGTATGTACATAAAGTGTTTAAAAGTGATATATTTACAAATTTACAAATGTACAAGTCTAATTTTTTCTCAACTTAAAACGGCTACAGGCTCCCGGGGAGGTGGGAGGGCGCATGTGAATCTGCAGCGTCTCATGCCACAAACAGATGTACACTGGGTAAGTGACATTTTCCGTTCAATGGCATGTGTAGCTGCAGATACACATGCTGTGCATAGACTAGTAAGCAGTTATCTCCCCAAAAGCGGTGGTTCAGCCTGTTGAAGTTGTTTGAAAAAGTCCGTAATACTGCTTGTCCTACTGTGGCTTGCTGTGTTGTTAACACATCCACGCAGAAATGCTTGGTAAATGTATGAGGCGTAGACCATGTGGCTGCCTTACATATTTCAGTCATTGGTATGTTTCCTAGAAAGGCCATGATAGCACTTTTCTTTCTAGTTGAGTGTGCCTTTGGTGTAATAGGCAATTCTCTTTTTGCTTTTATATAACAGTTTTGAATACATTTAACTATCCATCTGGCAATGCCTTGTTTGGATATTGGATTCACTGTATGAGGTTTTTGGAATGCAACAAACAATTGTTTTGTTTTGCAAATTTGTTTCGTTCTATCTATGTAGTACATTAGTGCCCTTTTAATTTCTAATGTATGTAATGCTCTCTCAGCTACCGAATCTGGTTCCGAAAGAATACTGGGAGTTCCACTGTTTGATTTAAGTGGAACGGTGATATGACCTTAGGTAAGAATTTAGGATTTGTTTGTAGAACTACGTTATCTTTATGTATCTGAATAAAGGGTTCTTGTATAGTAAATGCTTGTATTTCACTTACTCTTCTGAGAGATGTGATAGCTATCAGAAAAGCTACTTTCCATGTTAAGTACTGTATCTCACATGAGTGCATGGGATCAAAAGGTGTACCCATAAGTCGTGTTAAGACAATGTTGAGATTCCACGAAGGAACTGGTGTTGTTCTTGGTGGGATAATTCTTTTTAGACCCTCCATAAATGCTTTTATGACTGGGACCCTGAATAATGAAGTTGAGTGCGTAATTTGCAGATAAGCTGAAATTGCAGTGAGATGTATTTTAATGGATGAAAAAGCTAACTTAGACTTTTGTAAGTGCAGTAGGTAGCTGACGATGTCTTTAGCAGATGCGTGTAATGGTTGAATTTGATTATTATGGCAGTAATAAACAAATCTTTTCCACTTATTTGCATAGCAATGTCTTGTGGTTGGTTTTCTAGCTTGTTTTATGACCTCCATACATTCCTGTGTAAGGTCTAGGTGCCCGAATTCTAAGACTTCAGGAGCCAAATTGCTAGATTCAGCGATGCTGGATTTGGGTGTCTGATCTGTTGTTTGTGTTGAGTTAACAGATCTGGTCTGTTTGGTAGCTTGATATGGGGCACTACTGAGAGGTCTAGTAATGTTGTGTACCAAGGTTGTCTTGCCCAAGTTGGTGCTATTAGTATGAGTTTGAGTTTGTTTTGACTCAATTTGTTTACTAGATATGGAAGGAGTGGGAGAGGGGGAAAAGCGTATGCAAATATCCCTGACCAACTCATACATAACGTTTTGCCCTGAGAGTGAGCCTGTGGGTACCTGGATGCGAACTTTTGGCATTTTGCATTTTCTTTTGGGGCAAATAGGTCTATTTGCGGTGTTACCCACCTTTGGAAGTAAGTTTTTAGTATTTGGGGATAAATTTCCCATTCGTGGATCTGTTGGTGATCCCGAGAGAGATTGTCTGCTAACTGGTTTTGAATTCCAGGTATGAACTGCGCTATTAGGCGAATGTGGTTGTGAATCACCCAATGCCACATTTTCTGTGCCAGGAGACACAACTGTGTCGAGTGTGTTCCTCCCCGTTTGTTCAGATAATACATCGTTGTCATGTTGTCTGTTTTGACAAGAATGTATTTGTGGGTTATTATAGGTTGAAATGCTTTCAGCGCTAGAAATACTGCTAGTAGTTCTAAGTGATTTATGTGAAACTGTCTCTGCTGAGTGTCCCATTGTCCTTGGATGCTGTGTTGGTTGAGGTGTGCTCCCCATCCTATCATGGAGGCATCCGTCGTTATTACGTATTGAGGCACTGGGTCTTGAAAAGGCCGCCCTTTGTTTAAATTTATAGTGTTCCACCATTGAAGCGAGGTGTATGTTTGGCGGTCTATCAACACTAGATCTTGAAGTTGACCCTGTGCCTGTGACCATTGTGATGCTAGGCACTGTTGTAAGGGCCGCATGTGTAATTTTGCGTTTGGGACAATGGCTATACATGAGGACATCATGCCTAGTAGTTTCATCACTAATTTTACCTGTAAATTTTAGTTTGGGTGCATGGCTTGTATTACGTTTTGAAATGCCTGTACCCTTTGTGGACTTTGAGTTGCAATCCTTTCTGTTGTGTTGATTGTTGCTCCTAAGTATTGTTGTATTTGACACGGCTGTAGGTGTGATTTGTTGTAGATGAGTGAGAAACCTAGCTTGTGAATGGTTTCTATGACATACTTAGTGTGTTGTGAACACCGTTCTTGCGTATTGGTCTTGATTAACCAATCGTCTAGGTATGGGAACACATGTATTTGCTGCCTTCTGATATGAGCTGCTGCTACTGCCAGGCATTTTGTAAAAACTCTTGGCGCTGTTGTTATCCCGAATGGCAACACTTTGAACTGGTAATGTACCCCTTGGATTACAAACCTTAAGTACTTTCTGGGGAAGGATGTATGGGTATATGGAAATATGCATCCTTGAGGTCTAGTGTTGTCATGCAGTCTTGTTGTTTGAGCAATGGGATCACGTCTTGCAGTGTCACCATGTGAAAGTGATCTGATTTGATGTATATGTTTAATGTTCTGAGATCTAGTATAGGTCTTAGAGTTTTGTCTTTTTGGGGTATGAGAAAGTACAGGGAGTAAACTCCTGTTCCCTTCTGATGAATTGGTACTAGCTCTATTGCATCTTTTTGCAACAACGCTTGGACCTCTAGTTGTAAGAGATCCATGTGTTGTTTGGACATGTGTGTTTTCGGTGGGACATTTGGAGGGAATTGAAGAAACTATGCAATAACCATGCTGGATAATGGCTAGGACCCACGTGTCTGTTATTTGTTCCCAGTTGTTGTAGAAATTGGTTAGTCTCCCCCCCACTGGTGTCATGTGTTGGGGATTTGTGACGTTGAAGTCACTGTTTATTTTGTGGAGTTTTGAGGCTCTAGAACTTCCCTCTACTCTTTGGGAACTGCCCTCCTCTGTATTGTCCCTGAAAACTTCCCCGCTGACATTGGCTTTGATAAGTGAGCCTTGTTTGTGAGGGTGAGGGCCCTGTGCTCTGTCCCCGAAACCCCACTCTAAACTGTGATTTTCGAAATGTGCCTCTGCTCTGTGGGGAGTAGAGTGCGCCCATGGCTTTGGCCGTATCTGTGCATATTCAGGACCGCTTGTTGTATTTCAGGCTTGAATCCTGAGATTCTTAGCCATGCGTGCCTCAGTATGGTCACTGCTGTATTTACAGTCCTAGCAGCTGTGTTGGTGGCATCCACTGCTGAGCGTATCGGATTGTTCGAGATACTCTGGCCTTCCTCCACCACTTGTTGTGCTCTTTTTTGGAACTCTTTGGGCAGATGTTCAATGAAATGTTGCATTTCGCCCCAATGAGCCCTATCATATCTCGCCAGCAATGCCTGTGAGTTGGCAATGCGCCATAGGTTGGCTGCCTGTGCCGCAACCCTTTTCCCCGCTGCGTCGAACTTGCGACTTTCTTTGTCTGGAGGTGGGGCGTCTCCTGAGGTGTGTGAGTTCGCCCTTTCACGAGCTGCCCCTACTACCACTGAGTCTGGTGTTAATTGCTGCGTGATGTTGGTGGCGCTTTGTACTTCTCCACCCTTGGAGTTATGGCCCTGCCCTTCACAGGCTCCTGAAACACTTGCTTGGAGTGTTTGAGCATTCCTGGTAACATAGGGAGACTCTGGTACTGGCTATGTGTGGACGACAGTATTAAAGAGAAAGTCATCCTCTATGGGTTCTGCGTGCAGGGTGACGACATGAAACACTGCTGCTCTTGCCACCATCTGTGTGTAGGCAGTGCTGTCCTCAGGTGGTGACGGTCTCGCTGGTTAACAGTCGGGACTGTTATCTGATACAGGCGCATCATAAAGATCCCAAGCGTCGGGATCATCCTGACTCATCCCGGTGTGAGTTGGGGACTGCATCATTGGTGGAGGGGCTACTGGTGATAGTTGTGGTGAGCGTTGTGGAGATGGTGGCAGTCACTTGTCTTGCCACCTTTGCCTGAGGCTGCTTGTCTTTCTTGGAAGGCAAGTTTTCTTTTCATTATTATTGGAGGGAGAGTACTGATCTTCCCTGTGTCCTTTTGAATGTGGAGCCTTCTTTGAGTGTAATCTGGCTCCCCTGCCTCCAGTTCTTGTCCGAATTTGTGTCCTTGCATCTGTGAGGACAGGCCCTGTTCCTCGGTGTAGGAACTCTATTTCGGTTCCGAGGCCGGATGTTTCGGTATGGAAACTTTTTCGGCAGTCTTTTTCGGCTCCGAAGACACTTTTTTAATTTTCGGCGTACTGATCTCTCAATGCAGACTCATTTCGGTGCCGCCCTCTCGGTGTCGAGATTGCTCCGACCCGGTGTCTCAGGGTCGAGTCTGCTCTGTGCCTGTATCTCGACCAGAGTCGGATGACTTCAACACATGCATGCCCTTTCTCGGTGCTGATGCTCCGTGTAGGAAGTTGGCTCTGTATGTACTATTTCAAAGTAAGAAATAGCATGTACAGAGTCCAAGGGTTCCCCTTAGAGGTAAGATAGTGGCAAAAAGAGATAATACTAATGCTCTATTTTGTGGTAGTGTGGTCGAGCAGTAGGGCTTATCAAAGGAGTAGTGTTAAGCATTTGTTGTACATACACACAGGCAATAAATGAGGAACACACACTCAGAGACAATTCCAGGCCAATAGGTTTTTGTAAAGAAAAATATCTTTTCTTAGTTTATTTTAAGAACCACAGGTTCAAATTCTACATGTAATATCTCATTTGAAAGGTATTGCAGGTAAGTACTTTAGGAACTTTGAATAATCACAATAGCATATATACTTTTTACATAAAACACATATAGCTATTTTAAAAGTGGACACAGTGCAATTTTCACAGTTCCTAGGGGAGGTAAGTGATTGTTAGTTCTTGCAGGTAAGTAAGCCACCTACGGGGTTCAAATTGGGGTCCAAGGTAGCCCACCGTTGGGGGTTCAGAGCAACCCCAAAGTTACCACACCAGCAGCTCAGGGCCGGTCAGGTGCAGAGTTCAAAGTGGTGCCCAAAACACATAGGCTTCAATGGAGAAGGGGGTGCCCCGGTTCCAGTCTGCCAGCAGGTAAGTACCCGCGTCTTCAGAGGGCAGACCAGGGGGGTTTTGTAGGGCACCGGGGGGGACACAAGTTAGCACAGAAAGTACACCCTCAGCAGTGCGGGGGCGGCCGGGTGCAGTGTGCAAACAAGCGTCAGGTTTGTAATAGGAATCAATGGGAGACCAAGGGGTCTCTTCAGCGGTGCAGGCAGGCAAAGGGGGGGCTCCTCGGGGTAGCCACCACCTGGGCAAGGGAGAGGGCCTCCTGGGGGTCACTCCTGCACTGGAGTTCCGATCCTTCAGGTCCTGGGGGCTGCGGGTGCAGGGTCTTTTCCAGGCGTCGGGATCTTAGAGTCAGGCAGTCGCGGTCAGGGGGAACCTCGGGATTCCCTCTGCAGGCATCGCTGTGGGGACTCAGGGGGGACAACTTTTGTTACTCACAGTCTTGGAGTCGCCTGGGGGTCCTCCCTGTAGCGTTGTTTCTGCACCAGTCGAGTCGGGGTCGCCGGGTGCAGTGTTGCAAGTCTCACCCTTCTGGCGGGAATTGCAGGGGTCTTTAAAGTTGCTCCTCTGGAAACAAAGTTGCAGTCTTTGTTGAACAGGGCCGCTGTTCTCTGGAGTTTCTTGGTCCTTTTAGAGCAGGGCAGTCCTCTGAGGATTCAGAGGTCCCTGGTCCTGGGGAAAGCATTGCTGGAGCAGTTTTCTTCCGAAGGGGGGAGACAGGCCGGTAGAGCTGGGGCCAAGGCAGTTGGGGTCTCAGTCTTCTCTGCAGGGTTTTTCAGCTCAGCAGTCCTCTTCTTCTTAGGTTGCAGGAATCTATCTTGCTGTGTTCTGGGAGCCCCTAAATACTCGATTTAGGGGTGTGTTTAGGTCTGGGAGGGCAGTAGCCAATGGCTACTGTCCTTTAGGGTGGCTACACCCTCATTGTGCCTCCTCCCTGAGGGGAGGGGGGGGCACATCCCTATTCCTATTGGGGGAATCCTCCATCTGCAAGATGGAGGATTTCTAAAAGTCAGAGTCACCTCAGCTCAGGACACCTTAGGGGCTGTCCTGACTGGCCAGTGACGACTCCTTGTTTTTCTCATTATCTCTCCTGGACTTGCCGCCAAAAGTGGGGGCTGTGTCCAGGGGGCAGGCATCTCCACTAGCTGGAGTGCCCTGGGGCATTGTAACACGAAGCCTGAGCCTTTGAGGCTCACTGCTAGGTGTTACAGTTTCCTGCAGGGGGGAGGTGTGAAGCACCTCCACCCAGAGCAGGCTTTGTTTCTGTCCTCAGAGAGCACAAAGGCTCTCACAACATGGGGTCAGAAACTCGTCTCTCAGCAGCAGGCTGGCACAGACCAGTCAGTCCTGCACTGAACAATTGTGTAAAATACAGGGGGCATCTCTAAGTGCCCTCTGTGTGCATTTATTAATAAATCCAACACTGGCATCAGTGTGGGTTTATTATTCTGAGAAGTTTGATACCAAACTTCCCAGTATTCAGTGTAGCCATTATGGAGCAGTGGAGTACGTTTTTGACAGACTCCCAGACCATATACTCTTATGGCTACCCTGCACTTACAATGTCTAAGGTTTTGCTTAGACACTGTAGGGGCATAGTGCTCATGCACCTATGCCCTCACCTGTGGTATAGTGTACCCTGCCTTAGGGCTGTAAGGCCTGCTAGAGGGGTGACTTACCTATGCCACAGGCAGTGTGAGGTTGGCATGGCACCCTGAGGGGAGTGCCATGTCGACTTAGTAATTTTCTCCCCACCAGCACACACAAGCTGGCAAGCAGTGTGTCTGTGCTGAGTGAGGGGTCCCTAGGTTCGCATAAGACATGCTGCAGCCCTTAGAGACCTTCCCTGGCATCAGGGCCCTTGGTAACAGGGGTACCAGTTACAAGGGACTTACCTGGGTGCCAGGGTTGTGCCAATTGTGGAGACAATGGTACATTTTAGGTGAAAGAACACTGGTGCTGGGGCCTGGTTAGCAGGGTCCCAGCACACTTCTCAGTCAAGTCAGCATCAGTATCAGGCAAAAAGTGGGGGTAACTGCAACTGGTAGCCATTTCCTTACACTCGGTCACCTATTTTTCGGGTTAAGCCATGGCCTGCTGGCGGTGGCGTCCCCTGGGCTTTAACGGTTTTTCCGTGAGTTTTGTGTTGTGACGTCTTAATCACGGTTTTCGGCATCTGTTCGGGATCGACCTAGTCCGAGTCCGAATCCGCAATGGAGAATGTTTCTTCCTCCAAGTGTCGTTGTCCTGTCGGCGCCGACGCCATTTGTAGTCTTCTTGCTCTTCGATCTCTTAAAGTCTTCCTCGACCGAAACGCTCGACAGGCCTCACAGGTATCCTCTTTGTGTTCTGGAGACAAACACAAATTACAGACCAGATGCTGATCTGTATAAGGATACTTGTTGTGACATTCGGGGCAGAAGCGGAATGGGGTCTGTTCCATTAGCCTGGAAGACGCACGTGTTCGGGCCAACCAGGCCCCGCCGGGGAATCGAAAACCCCGAAGGGCCACCGGAGCTCTTCAAGATTTGGTGTCGATCTGTTGTAACTAACCCGATACCAAACGCAAACAATACCGTCAAATTTTCCGAGATTTTCACTAACTTTCCGAACCGAAACGCGGAGTGAAAAGGAACCCGTCCGAACCAGATGGCGGAAAGAAAACAATCTAAGATGGAGTCGACGCCCATGCGCAATGGAGCCGAAAGGGGAGGAGTCCCTCAATCTCGTGACTCGAAAAAGACTTCTTCAAAGAAAAACAACTTGTAACACTCCGAGTCCAACACTAGATATATATATATATCTATATCTATATGGAAAATGTCACTTACCCAGTGTACATCTGTTCTTGGCATGTTCCGCTGCAGATTCACATGCTGTGCACTGTTCCTGCCATCTAGTGTTGGGCTTGGAGTGTTACAAGTTGTTTTTCTTCTAAGAAGTCTTTTCGAGTCACGGGACCAGTGACTCCTCCCTTTCGGCTCCATTGCGCATGGGCATCGACTCCATCTTAGATTGTTTTCCCGGAGAGGGTGAGGTAGGAGTGGTAGAATGAGAATAGTAAAGATGTCTATGCAATGAAATAGATATGTATGTACATAGTTTGCGCTAAAGAAGTGTTTATTTACATATATACAAATTCTAATTGCAACTTAAACGGCTACAGGTGCCCGGGGAGGTAGGAGGGCGCATGTGAATCTGCAGCGGAACATGCCACGAACAGATGTACACTGGGTAAGTGACATTTTCCGTTCGATGGCATGTGTAGCTGCAGATACAAATGCTGTGCATAGACTACAAACCAGTAATCTTCCCAGAAGCGGTAGTCAGCCTGTAGGAGTTGAAGTTGGTTGAAATAATGTTCTTAATACAGCCTGTCCTAGTGTGGCTTGTTGTGTTGCTAACACATCTACACAGTAGTGTTTGGTGAAAGTATGAGGTGTGGACCAAGTGGCTGCCTTACAAATATCTGTCATTGGTTTATTACCCAGAAAGGCCATTGTTGCTCCCTTCTTTCTAGTGGAGTGTGCCTTTGGTGTAATGAGTAGTTTTCTTTTAGCTTTCAGGTAACAAGTTTGTATGCATTTAACTATCCATCTGGCTATGCCTTGTTTGGATATAGGGTTATCAGCATGGGGTTTCTGGAATGCGACAAACAATTGTTTAGTTTTACAAAATGGTCTTGTTCTTTCTATATAGTACATTAGAGCTCTTTTTATGTCTAATGTATGCAGTGCTCTTTCTGCTACTGAGTCTGGCTGTGCGAAGAAAACTGGGAGTTCCACTGTTTGGTTTAAATGAAATTGGATTTGTGCGGAGAACCACTTTATGTTTGTGTACTTGTATAAAGGGTTCCTCAATAGGGAAAGCCTGTATTTCACTAACTCTTCGTAGTGAAGTGATAGCTACTAGAAATGCTACTTTCCAAGTTAAGAATTGGATTTGACAAGAATGCATGGGTCCATTAGTTGTGTAAGTACGATATTAAGATTCCATGAGGGTACTGGTGGTGTCCTTGGAGGTATGATCCGCTTTAGTCCTTCCATGATGGCTTTAATGACTGGTATTCTAACTAATGATTTTGTGTGGTTAATTTGCAAGTAAGCCGAAATTGTAGTGAGGTGTATTTTGATGGATGAAAAAGCAAGATTTGCTTTTTGCAAGTGTAGTAAATAGCCTACAATGTCCTGTGTGGACGCATCTAACAGTATGATGTGTTTTGCTTGGCAGTAGAAAACAAATATTTTCCATTTATTAGCATAGCAATGCTTGGTGGTAGGTTTTCTTGCCTGTTTAATGACTCCCCTACACTTGTTTGGAAGAGTTAGATAGCCAAACTCTAAGATTTCAGGAGCCAGATTGCTAGATTGAGCATTGCTGGATTGGGGTGTCTGATCGGTTTGTGCTGCGTTGACAGGTCTGGTCTGTCTGGGTTAGTGTCCCGTCTGGGACTGTCCACCAGGTCTAGTCTGTACTACCCATATCAATGCTTAGAACTGATAGTGTTATAGGAGATTCCCAGGGTTACTATCTAAATGTCACTAGTGGACTGCAGCATATGATTGTGCCACCAACACAATGACAAGGTAAAAACATTACTCTAGGCCTGTCATTGCAGCCTAGTCAGGCACCTATAAACGTGCCAACTCGACATGGCAAAATAAGTCCTTTTTCCAGGTAAAAACCTTCCTTTTTAATATTAGTAATCCACCCGTATAGGAGGCCCGGGGAGCCCACTAGGCAGGGTGCTTGAAATTAAAAAGAAGGGCACGCATCTTTTGTATTTATCATTCCATGACAGTGAACACATAAAAATGCTGTTTTCACTGTAGTAAGGTCGGTGGTCCCATTAGCCACTGCACTAAGTGGTACCTTACATTTGGGACCACCAAATATATTATTCTAAACTATCTAATTATTAAATTCATTAAACTAGACTCATCACTGAAATCTAGTTTAAGAAAACGTATCATATAAAGGTGACGTTAGACAGTCCCCATTTTGTTGCCCAAGCCTTCGGTAGCCTATGCTGTTTATCTGCAGTAGCTGTAACCTGAGAAAACATGTAACACTCCTGATAGAAGTGCGGAGAGCTCCCGGGAACAGGGAAAAAAAGAATTGCTTAAGGGAGGAGTGACCTCCTTCAGGGGGATGACTAATGAGTCCTCATCTCTTACAAGCGAGAAGGAATGGTTTCTTACCTGTAACTCCAGTTCTCTCGTAGGGGTATTTCCATGATAGTCATAAGCACTGAATAGTTCCGCGCGCCTGCGGGGACCCCGGAGCACTGATGTGAAGTATATTCTTAAGTGCAAATACCAGCCCTTTGAAAAAAAAGGTCTGTCAAAAAACACTTAAGAATAACAATGTGCAGCCTATGCGAACAGCTACACAGGCCAAATTGTTAAAAGAAAACAGTTGTAGTGTAAATTCACGTTTAAACATCTATTTATTCTATAAATATAATAACAAATACATTCTCATATTTTATTTACACTTCTCATGAGAATAAAACAATGCAGGGCAGTGTAGCCCATAGGCTGCCATTATACAGAATGAAAATAGAGCTGTGCCTTTAAGAAAGTAAAGTCTTCCTGTTTCCCATCATGCACAGCAAAAGGCAGCTGCCTTAGTTCTTTTTGGAGGCTTGTAACCTGACATGAAGGAACAAAACATTTGTTGGAGTACCAACATCGATAATATTCATGGCAACTTCTTCTATGTCAACTCCACTGGGGAAGAGGGAGGGTTGCTTATGACTATCATGGAAATACCCCTACGAGAGAACTGGAGTTACAGGTAAGAAACCATTCCTTCTCTCGTAGGGGATTTCCATGTATAGTCATAAGCACTGAATAGAGTAGCAGCCCATCCCCATAACCGCGGTGGAGTAGACAGAAGAATACTGACAAAAAACATGAATCATGCAAATAAATTCTTAAGCAAGGCCTGTCCAACCTGCGCATCTGCCCTAGTGTCTCTATCAAGGCAGTAATGCTTAGTAAAGGTATGGACCGACTTCCAAGTGGCAGCCTTGCATATTTCTGCCAAAGGGACATTTCTCATCAAGGCTGCAGTAGCTGCCTTCCCTCTAGTAGAGTGGGCTTTTGGCCTACCACCAAGGGGTTTGTTTGCTAACTGATAACATAACATTATACATGAAACAAATCCACCTGGATAAAGATTGTTTAGACGTGCCCAACCCTGTTCTAACTGGGCCATAGTTAATAAAAAGCTGTTGTGATTTACGTAAGCTTTTTGTCCTGTCCAAGTAAAATTTCAAGACTCTTTACATACAGAAAGTGCAGAGTTCTCCCAGCAGGAGTAGTTAGATTTTGAAAGAAAGTCGGTAATGAAATTGTTTGGTTCACATGAAAGTCGGAGACTACTTTAGGTAAAAATTTTGGATGAGTTCTCATTACCACTTTCGCAGAATGAAAAACCGTGTAGGGTTCTTGAGCGCAAAGGGCCTGGATTTCGCTAACCCTACGCGCTGAAGTGATTGCCACCAGAAAAGCAGCTTTCCATGTGAGATGTTGAAGCGATGCCTTATGTATTTGCTCGAATGGAGGCAGCATCAGACGTGATAGGACAACATTCAGTTCCCATGGAGGAGAAGGCTTTCTAATGGGAGGAAAAACCTTTTTTAAACCTTCCAGGAAGTCCTTAATAATCGGAATCCGAAAAAAGGAAGTTTGTGAAGGACTCTTTCTGTATGCCGTTACAGCCGCCAAGTGAACCTTTATTGATGACAGTTGTAAGCCCGATTTTGCCAAACTTAACAAGTATGGCAGGATAGATTCCTCTCCACAGGAAACCGAGTCAATGTTGTTGTCTAAACACCAGATACAGAATCTTTTCCACTTGCTTGCATAAGCTGATCTTGTGGAAGGACGCTTTGCTTCTTTCAGAATTTCCATACAGTCCTGAGGTAGATTCAAGTGTCCATACAGTATTGCACTAGCTCAGGAGCCATGCTGCCAAACTCAACGATGAGGTTGGGATGAGATATCTGCCCTCTGAACTTCGTGAGCAGGTCCGGACGATAAGGCAGCCTGATGTGTGGTTTGAGTGACCGGTGAAGAAGGTCTGGGAACCACCATTGGCGTGGCCATTCCGGAGCAATTAGGATCATTTTGGACTGAGCATTGGATAACTTCTGGAGGACCGCCGGAATCAGGGGAAGCGGTGGAAAGGCGTAAGGAAATGCTCCTGACCAGCTTATCCACAGGGCATTCCTAATGTCCCTGGATGGTGATATCTGGTGGCAAAGTTTTGGCATTTTTTGTTTTCTGGGGTTGCGAATAGGTCTATAGAGTACCCCACAGTGCGAAAATGGAACGAACGACGTCGTCGTGTAGCACCCATTCGTGGTTCTCGTCCATTACCCGACTGAGGGCATCCGCTTGAACATTCTGGATGCCGGGCAGGTGAGTTGCCACTAGAGACAGGTTCCTGGCTAGAAGCCAATGCCAGATTGTCTGAGCCTCTCTGGATAAAATTCTGGACCTGGTGCCTCCTTGTTTGTTCACGTAGTACATAGTGGCCACGTTGTCTGTCTGGAGAAGGAGAGTTTCCGCTCTCAGAGAGGGAAGGAAGGCTTTGAGCGCAAGGTGGACTGCGTGAAGTTTCAGCAGGTTGATGTGATAGAGACTCTCTCTGTGACCACTTGCCTTAGACTCGAAGATGTTCCATGTGCGCCCCCCATCCGAGCAGTGATGCATCTGTTACGATGGTTTGAGATGGAGGCTGTTGTTGGAACGGAATCCCCACCAAGAGATTGCTGGGTAAACACCACCACTTGAGGGATTGTAGGGCGTGGGGAGAAAGGAGGACTTTGTTCTCCCAATCGTCCATCAGTTGACACCACTAATCCTCCAGGTTTTCCTGTAATGGTCTCATATGGAGGCGAGCATTGGGAACAAGATGGATACAAGACGCCATCGAGCCCAGTAGAGAAGCTATTACTCTTGCAGTGGTCTGAGGACTTTCCTGTAGTTGTTTGCACTTTTGGAGAATCGATAATCGTCGTTCCTCCGAAGGAAACACCTTTCCTAGATTGGTATCTATAATGGCCCCTAAGTAATGCAACCTATGAACAGGCGTTGCTGTGGATTTCAGGAGATTGACTTGAAGACCGAGCTTCTGCAACAGCTGTAGAGTCCATTTGGAATGTTGTTGCGCCTCTAGATAACTGGAGGCCTTTATGAGCCAATCGTCTAGATACGGGTAGACAAATATTCGTTGTTTCCTCAAGTGGGCGGCTACCACCGCCATGCATTTAGAAAAAGTTCTCGCCGCTGATTTGAGGCCGAAGGGTAGAACCGCAAATTGGTAATGGCGTTTCCCGACGGTGAACCTTAGGAATTTTCAATGTTTCTTGGTCACCGGAATATGAAAGTAAGCGTCGCAAAGGTCTATTGCACAGAGCCAGTCGCCCTGACGTAGATGTGGGTAAATTTGGTGCAAGGATAGCATCCTGAATTTCTCTTTGCGAATCCACTTGTTTGCTGTCCTTAGATCTAAAATGGGACGAAACTCTTCTTTGTCTTTTTTCGGTACAAGGAAATATCTCGAATAAATCCCCTTCCCTTGCTGGCTGATCGGGACGGGTTCTATGCCTCTTTTTTGCAATAGGATAGTGACTTCTAACTGAAGAGCTTTGAGATGGTGGTTGGCTGTTTTGGGTGGAACAGATGGTGGAGGACTTGTGAATCTGAGAGCGTAACCATGTCTCACAATATTCAATACCCAGGCGTCTGATGTGATGCATAGCCACTCGTCCAGATGATTTGAGATACTTCCCCCTACCGGAGTGGATAACGGAGGAGGGGGAAGCGAAGATTCAGGGCTTAGACGCGGGAGCCTGTTGAGTTCTCCGAGTTTGAGGTGTTGAACGACCCCTTGTCGATCTTCGCTGTGTGGAGAAACCCCTTTGATGCTGCTGTTGTTGCTGTTGCTGGGGGCGTGAAGACATCCAGTGTGGTGACTGATACCGGTGGGTGAAAAGTCTTAGCTGATATGGACGGAATACCTTTCGTTGTTCTTTCGGTCTTTCCATGCCTACCGCTTTCAGGGTATCTAGCTCAGCCTTCATTCTGGCCATCTCGTCATCGGCATGAGAACCGAACAAGGTGGAGCCCGAGAAAGGTAAATTTTGTATTCTCTGTTGTGCTTCTGGTTTGAGAGATGTAAGTCTCAACCATGCATGCCTTCTGAGCGCTATTCCGTGAGCATAATTGTGTGCGGATAGTACCGAAGAGTCAGCTGCAGCACTTATAACTTGGTTAGAAACCATGGCTCCCTCGCCCACGACCTCCAGGAAATCTTCCCTTTTGTCCTTAGGAAGATGTTCCGCAAACTGCATTATAGAGTCCCAGAGGGCCCGATCGTATCGCCCTAATAAAGCAGTAGCGCTGGCTGCTTTCATCGTGATGGCTGCAGTAGAACATACTTTTCGTCCTGCAGCATCTATCTTTCTGCTCTCGTTATCTGGAGGTGAAGAGGAAGACGGTGATGTCGAATGCAATTTCTTTGCCGCTACTATGACCACCGAATCCGGTACTGGGTCCGACCTCAAGAATAGAGGATCTTGTTCTGGTGGACGGTATTTTTTAATAAGTCTGGAAGGAGCAGACTTCGTTGCGGCCGGTTTAAGGAAAATATCCATTGCTGGTTCAAGAAGACCCGGAACCAGTGGAAGCAAAGGTCTGGAAGATGTCCTGTGATGTAAGGTCTCGAAGATTACCGACGTCGATGGGGCAGGTACCGCCAGCGGGATGTTCAGTTTGGTCGCCCCTTGTACTAAGACCTCCTGGAACGTATTCACATCAGCTATGGGGGACACTCTCGGGGACGGTGAGTCTGATAGGGTTGGAGAGTAGTCCCGTGTAGACTAAGAAGAATGCCTGTGAGGTGAATGTTGAGATCTCCGTCGTGATTCATGATGGTGGTGCCGAGAGGAAGATGAGCGTCTAGAGGAATGTCCAGAACGTCTTACAGATCGCGTTGGACTCCTCAAAACAGACTCTGAAGGAGGAGCCGGAAGAGGAGCCGTAGGTGTTACCGGCGTCTGCGGCAACGGCGATTGTCGAGGAGAGAGTTGTGGAGACGCTGGAAGCAGGATGAGTGAGGCCGAGGATTCTGACGTTGTATAAACCCTTCTAGGCCTTTTTGATTGTCGTCTCGACGTCGACACACTCCTCGACGTCGAAGTACGGTGACGGCGAGTGCCCCTCGACGTCGATTCTTCTCGCCTTTGAGAACCTCTCGACGACGACCCTAGATGTCGCTGTGGTGACGGCGAACGCCTCCGACGGCGAGCACTCTCCCTCGACGTTGATCGCCCTCGCCGTGTCGACGGCGACCCAGATCTCGACGGCGACCCAGATCTCGACGGCGAGTGTCCACGCCGTCTCGACGGCGAACGTCCACGCCGTCTCGACGGCGAACGATGTCTCTTCCTCGCCGGTGAACCACTCCTCGACGGCGAGCATGTTGGCGCCGTTCCCTGTATCGACGTCGACGCCGGAGACCTCCGTTTTTGAGCAGGTCTGGTCGGAGTTATAGAGGAAACAGGGTGAGCCCTGGTAGAAGACTGACCTTCTCTTCGCTCTGTGGTAGAATGACCACTTTTTCTCCTGTCCTCTTTCGCCCGAAGTCGGATTTTCTCCCTGTCACGAAAAGTCCTTCTGGAGAAAGTTTTATAGATGTCACACTACTCCGGTTTGTGGCTTGATGGAAGTCAAATTATACAGACCCGATGTGGATCTGTTTTAGCCTTTTTTCTGCCACAAGAAGGGCATTTGTCAAAAAGTGAAGGCATTTCTGAACTAGAAAAACCTCAAATTTCTGTCAGAATTTAACAGAAAAAAGTAGGAAATAATCACTCAATGTTAAAAACGTCGAGTGAAATTGAAATTCAAAAGATTTTTTATGAATTTCTGTCACAAAAAGAGTTTGTGAGGTAGAGCTCAATGCTTCAGGGTCCCATCAGAAAGGAGCCGGAAAAAAGAACTAAGGCAGCTGCCTTTTGCTGTGCATGATGGGAAACAGGAAGACTTTACTTTCTTAAAGGCACAGCTCTATTTTCATTCTGTATAATGGCAGCCTATGGGCTACACTGCCCTGCATTGTTTTATTCTCATGAGAGGTGTAAATAAAATATGAGAATGTATTTATTATATTTATACAATAAATAGATGTTTAAACGTGAATTTACACTACAACTGTTTTCTTTTAACAATTTGGCCTGTGTAGCCTTTCGCATAGGCTGCACATTGTTATTCTTAAGTGTTTTTTGACAGACCTTTTTTTTCCAAAGGGCTGGTATTTGCACTTAAGAATATACTTCACATCAGTGCTCCGGGGTCCCCCGCAGGCGCGCTGAACTATTCAGTGCTTATGACTATACATGGAAATCCCCAACGAGAGAAAATGGCATTAAAGTGGCTCCTGAGACCCAAAAGGCAAAAAGGACTGTGCCTGTTGTGCCCACTCGTGGAAGCGCTCCACTTTTTTTGAGAACTGAAGAAAAGACTGCCCTGCTAACTGCTTCCAAAAAATAGGCTGCACCAAAGGCAGGACTACTCCTGCTGAACGTGAGGGACTTGGGAAGAGGACTATTTCTGCAGTAGCCACTTAAAAAAAGATCCACTTGTGATAGGGCAGGAGAAGTGACTCCAAAGGCTCGGAGGATAGACCCCTGTTAGCACTAGGGACACAAAAGCTGAAGGAAGCCTGCACTAGTGAGAGAAGCCAAAGACCTGTCCTGCCATGCCCAAGCTGTTTTCAAGTCCATGAGACCCATGGCCATCATCACAGTGGACCCTGGACTTCCTGCAAGAAAGACTCATCTGTGGACAACTGATGAAAACTAATGCAACTGAAGACCATTCACCGGGCATTGTGGGGAACAGAATCCTGAAACAACCTAGATGTTTGTGAATCCGGAGGTGCCCCAGGAACACTCGTTGCATCTCTTTCACAGCATCTTCTCAGCATCCTAAGCATACTGCACCCCCAACATCAGGACCACGTTTTTTTGCTAAAATCGCGATCCTGGTGAAATCATCTCCGGGGACTGTGAGACTGCTGGGCTCAACAGGTAACCATAGCCCTGGACCAAGTTACTGGCCCGCAACCCATTGTGGCTAGTCTAACAGAAGACTGGTAGTCGTGCTAGCCTGTTGGCTCAGAAACCATGATGCCAATTAAAAAGAGTGACTGGAACTTAGAAGACTCTCCTTACCTTTTAAAAATAGTATCTCCATTTTTCCCGGCAATAGTTTTTTGTTCTTTAGGTATTTAAGTTAAAAATACATTATTTTTATAAACTGGTGTCTAATTGTTATTGTTTGTGTCCCTTAATAGCCATTTTGGCACTTCTAAATGCTTTACACTTATACCTTTGACTAAGCATGACTGTTCCGTGCCACGGCTACACACAACTGAGCCTAGGGTTTTCTTAAAGAAATCTTACTAGACCAGATAAAGTCTCACAACTGCACCACATAATAATCCACTTACCTACTCAGCAGAAGTAGGAAAACGGGTTTTTGAAACACAAGGGAGGTTATGAAATAAGACTAGAAAAGCAGAGGTAGTTGAGCAGCAAAATAGTCAAATGAGGTTAGGTTTTGAGGATATCCACATAAATATGCACAAGAAGTAACATCAAATTTAATAAGAATATTTGGGGTTCAATCTAAAAACTTAATTGAATTTTGGTATTGAATTGGATTTTAGTAAAAGGTTTTGGCGGTTTTCTAACAGAAGAACCACTGAATAATGGTGCATTTTAAGTAGAAATCTACAGGCAAGCTGATCCAAAGTGGATAGGCTTTAAAGAAGACTATAAAGGAGGTTTGAGGTGGCATCACTATTAACTCAAAAATATTAGAATAAAATGCATTTTCAAATTACCCACCAGGCTGCCTCAAAGTGGATAAACTTGAGTCAACTACAAGAACCTTCTCTGAACGACACCCCGGAGTGCAAAAGGGTTATAACTGGCACACTCATCTGGTGGTGATAGCCATGATAGGAATCATTTCTACGATGAGGAGTTGAGCCAAATACTGTTTTTTGTCATACACTGAGTCTGGTAACACTTCAAAGTGTTCCTTTACTGTTGTGCTGAATGTAGTGTATTAGACAAGTGCCTCAAACTCAAACACATTGCTTGAGTCTGAGGATCTTTGAATGTGGGACATGAGCTTCTAGTTTTTGGATGCAACGAAAATGTACCAGGGATCTTGCAGATGTATGCCTAGGCTGAGGTCCTCAATATCTTCCCTCGTCTTTACTCACAGTTCTATTTTTATCTGAGATGGCCTATCAGTTCTCAAAGTATGACTGTTCTGTTCCAAAGTGGATGTAAAATGATGCAGTTTTTGGAAACTGCGCAATCAACTGGGCACCAGTTCAGACATCATCGCATGTAACTCCAACATTTACTTCTAGGCCTTAGCATAAAACATGCACCTGTCACAAAGTCATTGAGGACCTGCAGAAGGTAAAAAAAACACTACTGGCAGTACTTCAGGAACACACTTAAAATGCTATTTGTCTGCTCAAGACTTCAAAGATGGAGTAAAGAAGAATGTTTTGGAGTCACTATTAAAGAAACTAACAACAATTTTGAAGGGCCAGAAAAACACCCCAATCAAATATGAAAAGCTATGACAACCAAACAATGCCACGTTTTATTCTGATATCACATACACACCAGAGAACCAGATGGTGTGAAAACATTATCTAAAAACAACCACAATGAGACTCGGATGAGGGGTGTTAGGAATTGTGAATTATATTAACCCCTCTGGTCAACATAAGCACACATGATATTTCAAATCAGAAATCAAAACACTGGAATATATAGTATTAGATTCTACAAATTAACGCTGAAAAAATAAACCCTATATTAAAACCTCCAACTAGTGCTTTCATAACATGAAAGTCTTTTCACTAGAAAAAAAGCAAGGTTCCAAGTTGAGTTTGCTGTAAATATGCAGACAACGGAGTTGATAAATAGGATATTAATATGGCTACGACCTTTGGAGTCTTTAAAGTATTGTTGTGAGGCAAACTTGGTTGCTTTGCAGCGGTCCTTCCTTACCTCTACTCCTCACTAAGAGATCCTTACACAAGCATACGTACCCCCCTCGGTCAGAAATTGGGTAATTATTAAGTTGGTACGGTCACCTCCCTCCCAAATTAAACACAAACTGGTCAGGCTAAAACAGTTCTGATGGAATCCCTGCTCAGGGCCTGTAGCTATCGCTCAAGCAAAAGACAACCCTCGGTGCAATGTGTGTGACATTCAAGCAACAGCAACAATTCTGAAGAAAACCCAATAGAATAAAATTCCCAAACCAATGTACAAAAAAAGAAAAATAATGAGCAAAAACAAACCAAGATCGTTAAAATAGGGAAAGCACCTTTGAAAAAGTTTGCAGGGTAAAAAACCTACTAAATTTCAGCCCAATGGTGGTGGGACAGAGGTCAGATACCAAGCGGATTGTTCCGGTCACACCTTCCAATTAAGTATCTGAAATGGAAGTGAAAATCGTCCATGGGGCAGGGTCCCTCGAAGTCTGATGTGTCATACTGCTCTAGCTGAAGCCTTTAATTTTGACACCAAACGTTCTGAGCAGGACAAAGCTGTATTTCACAGCCACTGAAGGGGTTTTGTAAGTTGGACAGATTAGTCGCCTTGACCAAGTCCAAGGTTTTACCTTTTGCCCTTCTTTTTTTTTTTTTTAAAGCAAGTTCCACACCAGTAAGCAAGCTGGAAACTATAGATGGGCAGGGCTCCTTCGGACCAGATACTCTTAGTGCGGTCCTTTTTAACCGGTTTTCATTGTGGCAAAAAGCTCAGAGTGGGATGAATCTGGTTTTCTTGCCCTTCTAAGGTGTGACCTTCCTGGGAAAGACTTAGCACCTTGTCCCGATACTCCAGAGGTGACCAAAATGGCATTTCATTTTGCTCCAATTGCTGGAAATTCCTTCAGCCCCTAGATCCTCAGCATAGGCTACTAAGCACCAGGTCTCTAAAATGGGCCAGGGCTGTGTGGTTAGCTGAGTCCTGTTGGGAGCCTGCAGTCATTCTTTTTTTTTTTTTTTTTTTTGGAGTCCCTAACAGGCAAACAGAATCATTTGACCCTCTGGGAGCAGTTCCAGTACCTGGGGGTGAAGCACAGGTTTCCTAGAGGGAGCCTCTTCTTCCAGCAGGAGTAAGGGAGTCTTTCTTGCAGCAGGGTAATCTTCTTCAGGTGGGGTCTTGTAAAGTACAGGAATGTTCTGAGAAGGTGGTAGAAGTGCAAGGTTGAGCAAGTGAAAAAGGCAGTGATTGTTAAAATTCTGCCAACAATCCTATTTTCACACATTCTCCCAACCTCCTTTTGCAGCACTTTCCTTTTGCACTTTTGTAAAATTACACAGGAGCCTCTTTCAACGTCGCAGAACCGGTCTGCCACCAGGCAAACCTGTCCTTAGCCCCTCCACTGTTCATATGATCTATCTTCCTAACAAGTTCAAACTAATGCTCTTTCCCACTGTACCGAAGTCTGGCGATTTAAGAAGGCATTCACTGGTCTCTCCAAGTCAAAAAAGATATTGCAATTGTTGTCCTTCCTTCTGGTGGCTTTTCCTGTCCACTCCCCGAAAGTTAATACCTGTTAAGCAGTCAACAGTTAATAATACCCTGACTTCTTCCTTGAACACGTCCACCCAGAGTACTACGGCGCTCCCAGGAGACAAATGTTTTTCATAAATGGGTTTGGTGTAAATACCCATGACACTTCACCTTCCATGGACTTATATGGAAGTTAAATAGGTCAAATGGAGTTCCAATGCACAGCACACTTTTTAAAGAGGGAAGCACAGGCACTTTTGCTTAGCAGTGGTGCAGGGCACAAAGTTCTAAAGCCAACAAAATTAGAGAGAAAAAAATGGGGCGACTGCACAAAAATGATAAAATTCCTTACACTAAGATACGAAGACTATCACATTTGAATGAGTGTGGCGATCACTGTAATAGTTGTCAGACGTATTGTGCTTTTTAAAAATTACCGTAACAATTCACTGCAACAGAACCAAAGCATTTGATTAATTGAATACAAAAGCTGGTGCAAATCTCTGAACTGATTGGCAACTAGACAGTGGAATTAAAATATATTGCAATTGGGACTATGCCCCACACCAAATAAACCCCCCCCCCCAAAAAAAAACAACCCTACAAAATAAATGAGATCACAAAAGGGGCAAACACTACAAAATACAAGTCATGAAAGAAATACACCTCCCATATGGAAAATTATATCAGAAAGCCTGTGTAACAGTGACAATTTTCAAACTGGTGCGGCTGTCAAGGAGCACAAACAAGAATACTCTTGTGTATTAGGAGGTGCTGTCTTAAAAGATGCACGTGCAACCTTTTCTATGAAAGATAATTTGTAAATCGTTTTCAGAAGACTCTCAATTGAAGTATTCAAAAGGTTTTGTGAATAAGGAAGATCCTTTGATAAGATCCTTTACACTCCTGCGTACGCTTTTAAATTATTCTAAATCATCAAATGGGCATACATACGACAAATAAAATTCATAAAAACAGGAAAAACATGGCACCCTACAGGTTTTACTATTTCGTTAAAAGTTCCATTTCTACTACATGATTTAAGCGTCTTTGAGAAACATTATATGTTCAGTATAGCATGTGAAATGATTCAGTACGGCCAAGCAATGAAAACAGTTCTTACCTAAAAAGCCCTCCGTTCCATCCAAGGACTGAAAGAAAAATAATGTGAAAATTAAGAAAAGTATCACAAACTTCACATCCAAAAAAGTAGCAAATCATGCTTGCTAGGAATAACCTCAACACGTAGGATCCATCGAATTGAAAACAGTAATCTTTACGGACCACTGTGCTACAGGTTATCAACTAGACACCAATTAAAATGAATCACTAGACTAAAGCAGCAGAGGGCCCATTCCTAAATAAACCATGCCTTTTTCACTCCTAGTTCTAAATACATTTTAGAACTTATGATAGACACTTTCCTGGTTTGAGGCTGGTAACCCAGGTGACAGATGTTTTTATGAAACAAAGTTTGAACTACAAAAAAGTACTTACCTACAAAAACGTATGAAATTCCTGTTAAAGTGAATTAGATTTTGTGCTTATACTCTTTCCCATGCCCCATGTGTTTGTGTTCTGAGGCTATCCAGTGGCACGAACAGAAAATAATGCGGTTAATAAAGAGTTTTCTCCAATAATAATACTAAACTGGTTTGTTGTGATTACTCATTTTCTAGTGCATTTGCACATTTCTCACCAGTTTCCTCTATTACAATTAGGCTAATCCGTGTAAGTTTTCTGACAGATGGTTGAGAATTTCACCTTGCTAATAGCCTACAGGTTTAAAGTAACAGTCACCGTAACATTATCTTTCTCTACGCCTCTTATCCTGGCTCTCTCATTCAGCACTTGTAGGTAGACTCCACCGCAACAGTTGTCAAAGTGAAGAGAAGTTGGCAGGATCCATGCACAGGGACGCACTGGATGATTAATAACTATTTGAGAACGGGCTACACGGCAGACCTTATTAGCTCAAAGGCTGGTCTGCCCAATGAAAACCCCCTGTTTGATTTAGACAGATGCACAAAGTGTACGTCACATCGCGATTGTGCGAATTCACCTCAGACGAGCAGCCATTGGGAGACGTCAAAAAGGCAGGACGACGATATCTTCCTAAAGACCACATTTCTACAATACTTTTGGTATCACAGAAGGGGTGAGTCCAGAGATCCGCCGTGCCCCTATGGTACACTGTGGTAGGTTCCAGAGAGTAAAGAGCTTGGAGCCTGCTGCTTATGCAACAGGCTGATGTGTGCACCAGGCTGGGAGACTTCAACACAAAGTCTCATGCCACAAGAAGCCACTGGTTCAAAAGGCTTGTGCACCACCAGGACAACACCAGGTTCAGGTCCAAAGAAGAAGTAGCATGTCATACGAGAGGAAACATGCATTAAGTCTGTAAAATGCCACTTGATAGCCTTTGCTATTAGTGGAGCAAGATTGCCTTACTGATCCTTTAGGTTTTCATTGCCACAAGAGGGCTTCTTGTACGCTCCTATCTGTGTCCTCCTTTGAGACCAGCGATCACATTATCCACTGCACAGGTAAGGATGCTGATGTTCTTCACTAGTGTCCAGTGGATGGAACTCAGTCATTTACTTCCCCTAAATGCACCTCGGTGTGGACAATAAATCTGCTGCTGCTAAACTGCTGACAAAGGGGCCAGGATTTTGGTGAATACGCTATGGGGTGAGAGTGGGAATGAATGACAGTGGGGAAGCACTGAAACTGAGTGATGGCGTCCTGTATTGGCAGTAATTATGTTCTATCATTAAATGGGGTTACTTCCTGTTTATGACCCAATGGAGTACTTGAAATTAGGCATCCTGAAATACAGGAAGCACAGCCAATCACTACATAAAAGTTGAAGGACATAAGCACAGGTCGGCATCGTATGACTTCTACAGCTGCAAGAATTGGTTTAGGGTGCGAACAGAGAAAGAAAAGTGTGATTAACATTCCTTTCCCCTTTCTAGGAGTGGGAATGGCTTGACAGCTCATAAAAGGCAGAGCCTCCCTACTTCCTGCAGAGGTTCTTGGGACTAAGACAGAGGCAGTGTAGCAGCATTGAAAGCTACACAGCTGCTCTTACTCACCAAGAAGATCCATGCTTCATTTGCAATTTGGCTCCAGCAGTACTAAGAGAGGAAAAGGACTATTAAGTGTTCGCCACACCCCTGGAATGGAGCTTGCCCCTGAGCTAGGAGCAAGGACAGCGGATGTTTCCTAGGTAAGTCTTTGGGTTCTTTTGGCTTGCTTATACAGCACTTTGTCTTTGACTGCCTTCTGCATGAGAAAGAGAAAAGGAAAAAAAACTTGGAGCAAAAAGGATTCATCAGCTTTAAGAGAGAAATGTCTTTCCTAGCCAAGCAGGAGAAGAGGGCCTTGCCCCAAAGGGTTTCCTTGTGGTCCTCTGGGAAGGGTCCTAAAATGCGAAAACTTCAACCTTTACTTCCCCCATGTTAGCCTATGGACACTGAACCAAGATTTCTACTCTGCACACGGGCGCCTGGGGAATCATACCTGCTTACACCTTTGGAGTTTTAGTACTTCCCCAGTCCATAGGGTCATTTGCAACTGCTTTACACCCTCCTGAATAAGCCTGAGCTGCTCTTCACAGCTAACCCTATGAGAGCTCTGGTTATCTAGAGCAACCTACACTGTCACTAAGGGCTGCACTCAGTACAGGGTGTCTCACCTATAGGGGTACACGATATACAGAGCCAGCCTACTACAGTGGGTCTTGTATAGATGCCACCCCAGCAGGCTGACATCCATTTCTTTTCAAGTCTTTCCACACCAGAAGCACGGAGCCATGAAGAACACTGACCCTGGTGCATCAGAACCAGGGCCCTGAAAGGGAAGTCCCTGTACCTAGAAGTCAGTTAACAGAGCAGGAAGGAGGGGTGTGTCGTAAGTAATCTGCAACTAGAATGTTTCCCTACCACAATTTGTTACCAAAGCTAAGTAACATATTCATCTGATAGAGATTTCTGGTTGCAGACTCCTTACCTTAGAATAGATAACCAACCAATAACATCCCTGGAGGTGGGTCTGCGAACCAAGATCATACTAGGAAGTCTCACAGGACCGAAAGGGCAAAGTACCCTTCCCTTCGGACCTAACTGTCCAGGCAGTATTGTTTTCATGAACGCGTACAACAACGCCCATGCTGCTGCCTGACAGATATCCAGGAATGGAACTCCGTGTGCTAACGCAGTGGTTGCGGTTGTTGCTCCGGTGGAGGGAGCACGCAAACCCTCCAGGGATTGCTTCTTAGCAAATGTGTAGCCCTTTTTAATACAGAGAACAACATATCTGGATATGGTTCTCTTCTGCACTGCCCGACCTTTCTTCGCACCTGCATGACTCACAAAGAGTTGATCATCCCCCTGGAATTCTTTGGTATGATCAATATAGAATGCCAACGCTGTTTTTGGGTCATGCACTGAAGTCTCTCCTCTTACTTAGAAGAGGTGCGTAAAAAGTAGGAAAAGTGATGGATTGACCTAAATGAAAGGGCATGACCATTTTTGGTAAAAAGAAAGCCCTGCTACGAGGCACCACCTTGTCGGGATGGATGGAAATGAAGGGTGGCTTTGATGAAAGAGCCTGCAGCTCTCTGACCCAGAGGGCAGAAGTGATCGCTACAAAGAAGACTGTCTTTAGAGTTAGAACAACTAAGGGGATGGTTATGAAGTGGCTCCAAAGAAGCACACATCAGCAAAGTAAGTTCTAATCTCATTGGGGGATAGCGGATAGGTAAAAAGACAAACCAAAGGCGAGTTCACACAACACCTCATCTCACTAAAGAAAGAAAAGCATAAGCCTACAGAAAATGGTCCTATTTCTGTCACAAAAGAATCTGAAAACATTGTCAGAAGTACAAATGCAGCAGAATACACTTTTTAAAAAAAACATAGCGGAGGTTGAATATTTTAAGGAGAAAAAAAAGACGTCACTGAGAAAACAAAGTATCAGAGGAATTACCTTGAGAGGTCTGGGATTCTTCAAAAACCATAAAACCGAAAGAGGACACAGCTAGCTGCCTAAACATGGAGGCTTTTGAGTTAACGGTGGATCACACATTTTGGTGGTAGAATACCATTTCACACATGCACCTATGATTAACTTGCTCAACACTGCCCTAGCTTCAGCCCTCATTCCAAGTTCTCATGGGGGACTCCATACAGGTTTTGTCTATGAAGCCCAACTGTGTCACATTGACATGTAGTATGAAGACCATGTGCCCCATTACGTATGGCATTTGGTCAGTCGAAGAAATGTATCCAGCTGTACCTGCATAGGCTGCATGAAGCCGCCCGTTGCTCCAACTGTCAGTCGACCAGATGTCTGACTCTGAGGTGTGGGAGCTCTTGGACGATTCTGTGGTAGAGGATACACGTTGGTAAGTGGTGCCAGGACTTGGTTAGAGTTTGATCTTGCTGCACCCATTGCAGAATTCATGTTCTGTGCTCTGTGGGAGCTTGACATTGATTGAGGGGCAGGCATTGAAGAGTTTGTAGCTTGCAAGATGCCCCCTTTTTCAGAAACAATTTTACCTGCCAAAAAAAAAAGAAATTAACATTAACTCTGTACACATTCTAGAATCTCATTTTAGTAGACAAATACTTGTATGTGACTGTGGACGGAGGCTAAGAAAGGGTGGATAGGAGAGCACAGTAGTGGTCTGTTGCAAGACCTCATCATTTATTAATGTCCAATCTTTACCTGGTCCAGAAGGTTTCTTTAGGAAACCTCTTTTCATAGTCCTTAATAGATGTGGTATGAGCAGTACAGCTTAATCAAAAGAACAAGTGAAAAACATTTAGGAATCCCAAAACAGATGAGACATAACACAATAAATACCCAACATGAATTTATAAAGCAGAGTGTAGCTTTATATAGACACTAAAACCACAAGGGGAACTGGAGATATGACTTTCCAAGGGCAAGTCAAATACTTTAACTTTAGTCATTTACATGCAATAAATCGCTGTAAGCAGTTTGTAGCCAATTGACAAAAAATCCTATTAGAATGCACTAAGGGCTGGTTGTAGGAAGTTGGCTCTGTATGCACTATTTCAAAGTAAGGAATAGTATGCACAGAGTCCAAGGGTTCCCCTTAGAGGTAAGATAGTGGCAAAAAGAGAGAATACTAATGCTCTATTTTTTGGTAGTGTGGTCGAGCAGTAGGCTTATCAAAGGAGTAGTGTTAAGCATTTGTTGTACATACACACAGGCAATAAATGAGGAACACACACTCAGAGACAAATCCAGGCCAATAGGTTTTGTTATAGAAAAATATATTTTCTTAGTTTATTTTAAGAACCACAGGTTCAAATTCTACATGTAATATCTCATTTGAAAGGTATTGCAGGTAAGTACTTTAGGAACTTTTAATAATTACAGTAGCATATATACTTTTTACATAAAACACATTAAGCTGTTTTAAAAGTGGACACTTAGTGCAATTTTCACAGTTCCTGGGGGAGGTAAAGTATTGTTAGGTTTTGCAGGTAAGTAAACCACCTACAAGGTTAAGATTGGGGTCCAAGGTAGCCCACCGTTGGGGGTTCAGAGCAACCCCAAAGTCACCACACCAGCAGCTCAGGGCTGGTCAGGTGCAGAGTTCAAAGTGGTGCCCAAAACGCATAGGCTTCAATGGAGAGAAGGGGGTGCCCCGGTTCCAGTCTGCCAGCAGGTAAGTACCCGCGTCTTCGGAGGGCAGACCAGGGGGGTTTTGTAGGTCAGCGGTGGGGGTGGGGGAGGGGGGGGGGGGGGGGGAAACAAGCTCACACAAAAAGTACACCCTCAGCAGCACTGGGGCGGCCGGGTGCAGTGTGCAAACAAGCGTCGGGTTCGCAATGTAAATCAATGGGAGACCAAGGGGTCTCTTCAGCGGTGGAGGCAGGCAAGGGGGGGGGGGGCTCCTCGGGGTAGCCACCACCTGGGCAAGGGAGAGGGCCTCCTGGGGGTCACTCCTGCACTGAAGTTCCGATCCTTCAGGTGATGGGGGCTGCGGGTGCAGGGTCTTTTCCAGCCGTCGGGATTTTAGAGTCAGGCAGTCGCGGTCAGGGGGAGCCTCGGGATTCCCTCTGCAGGCGTCGCTGTGGGGGCTCAGGGTGGACAACTTTGGTTACTCACAGTCTTGGAGTCGCCGGAGGGTCCTCCCTGTAGCTTTGTTTCTCCACCAGTCGAGTCGGGGTCGCCGGGTGCAGTGTTGCAAGTCTCACGCTTCTTGCGGGGATTGCAGGGGTCTTTAAATCTGCTCCTCTGAAACAAAGTTGCAGTCTTTGTGGGACAGGGCCGCTGTTCTCGGGAGTTTCTAGTCTTTCTTGAAGCAGGGCAGTCCTCTGAGGATTCAGAGGTCGCTGGCCCTGGGGAAAGCGTCGCTGGAGCAGGGTTCTTTAGAAGGCAGGAGACAGGCCGGTAGGACTGGGGCCAAAGCAGTTGGTGTCTTCTTTTCTTCTTCTGCAGGGGTCTTTCATCTCAGCAGTCCTCTTCTTCTTGTAGTTGCAGGAATCTAAATTCTTAGGTTCAGGGAAGCCCTTAAATACTAAATTTAAGGGCGTGTTTAGGTCTGGGGGGTTAGTAGCCAATGGCTACTAGCCCTGAGGGTGGGTACACCCTCTTTGTGCCTCCTCCCAAGGGGAGGGGGTCACATTCCTATCCCTATTGGGGGAATCCTCCATCTGCAAGATGGAGGATTTTTAAAAGTTAGAGTCACTTCAGCTCAGGACACCTTAGGGGCTGTCCTGACTGGCCAGTGACTCCTCCTGGTTATTCTCATTATCTCCTCCGGCCTGGACGCCAAAAGTGGGGCCGTGACCGGAGGGGGCGGGCAACTCCACTAGCTGGAGTGCCCTGTGGTGCTGGAACAAAGGGGGTAAGCCTTTGAGGCTCACCGCCAGGTGTTACAGCTCCTGCCTGGGGGAGGTGTTAGCATCTCCACCCAGTGCAGGCTTTGTTACTGGCCTCAGAGTGACAAAGGCACTCACCCCATGGGGCCAGCAACATGTCTCGGTTGTGGCAGGCTGCTAGAACCAGTCAGCCTACACAGGTAGTTGGATTAGGTTTCAGGGGGCATCTCTAAGGTGCCCTCTGGGGTGTATTTTACAATAAAATGTACACTGGCATCAGTGTGCATTTATTGTGCTGAGAAGTTTGATACCAAACTTCCCAGTTTTCAGTGTAGCCATTATGGTGCTGTGGAGTCCGTGTTTGACAGACTCCCAGACCATATACTCTTATGGCTACCCTGCACTTACAATGTCTAAGGTTTTGCTTTGCCCCTGTAGGGGCACAGTGCTCATGCACTGGTGCCCTCACCTATGGTATAGTGCACCCTGCCTTAGGGCTGTAAGGCCTACTAGAGGGGTGACTTATCTATACTGCATAGGCAGTGTGAGGTTGGCATGGCACCCTGAGGGGAGTGCCATGTCGACTTACTCGTTTTGTTCTCACCAGCACACACAAGCTGGCAAGCAGTGTGTCTGTGCTGAGTGAGGGGTCCCCAGGGTGGCATAAGATATGCTGCAGCCCTTAGAGACCTTCCCTGGCATCAGGGCCCTTGGTACCAGGGGTACCAGTTACAAGGGACTTACCTGGATGCCAGGGTGTGCCAATTGTGGAATCAAAAGTACAGGTTAGGGAAAGAACACTGGTGCTGGGGCCTGGTTAGCAGGCCTCAGCACACTTTCAATTCAAAACATAGCATCAGCAAAGGCAAAAAGTCAGGGGGTAACCATGCCAAGGAGGCATTTCCTTAAACTAGTCATCACAGGATGGGGCCAGTCGCAGGTATCACTCCAGTCGAAAGCGACAGTTAACCTGTTGTAGTAGCAGTCTTAAGGTCTACAGTGTACATTTTTCCTTTAACGCGGTCCAGCCAAGCAGTTGTCCTGAAGTTGAAGGAATGTTGAAGCGATGCATTGAGTTTTCCGGGCACTGGGTGCAGCAAGTGCAGTCCCTCTTTGCTGGGCCCAGGAAGCAGCAGGGCAGTCCTGTTTTTTTCCAGTCCAGCAGAAACCTGAGGAACTGTAGGTCTGGGGTGCCCATTTTATGCCATCTTCTCGGTAGTGGGAGAGGAGGGCTCATTAGGCAATGGGGGAAATGGTTCCCTCAAGGCTACCTTTCCCGTTTACTTAACTTCCTGGGGGTTTAGCCACCAAACAATTTTAGAATAACCCTCTCTACCCAAATCCAAGCTGGTAGAAGGCCCTGAGAAGACCCCTGTGGTGTACCAAGCACAATGAGCCACCCCTGGAAAACTGTTCTGCAATGGGTTTTCCACCTCTGGAGGAGATGCCAGCCTGCCTACACAAAAGGAGCATATAGTCGAATTGGGCCACCCTATATTCCACCAGGAAACTGGGTATGAATTCTCATGTATTAAAAAAAAAAGTATTCCTTAAGGAGTCACTTATAATAATAATAATATACTTACATTTTAATTGCTTTATTAATCCAACTATACAATACTTAAATCACAAATATTAAGGGCTAACATTATCTATTTATTTTATTTACAGTAAAGCTATTTACTTTTTTTTAATACTTTTTCCATGTAGCACAACACAATGAATTCCAATTTCAACATACAACTTCTGATTATATAGCAAAACACAGTATCATAATTTCAAAATACAATCAGGGTTCTTAATACAATGTTTTTTCAATAACACTGCCCACCAACATTGAACAAACCAATAGATTATGTTGTATTCCAAAATGGTCAACGTGGGGTGGTATATCAATCTAACACAATGTGCATTTCCTATTCAAGTAGGTCCACTACTGATTTCATAGTAAAATGAAACAGATGAGACCATCAAGACAGTGTTGGAAAACAAAGCCAAAGTTTACAGTCCCCTGAAAGATCCAACAAGATGCCAAATTATATAGTCAACACAAGAATAGTATGCCTAGAGAGGCAATACAATGTGGACCACTTTCCCACAATGTACAAGGCCAACTCATGTCTGAGTGACCTACAAAGTATCTTCGATTCGACCAAAAATGTGCCTGCATGCTTCCAAAAAAGTGAACAAAGTGCCACAATTCAGTAAATCACTCCACTGAGTGCAAATAACTGCCAAAGCCTCAATGAATATTAACTTACCATTAAATTACCAAAAACTAAATATTCACTTTATTTCTTAAATAAAACAAACAAAAAATAAAATCCGCCAAAAACTCAATACCATTCCAAGTACAGCAAAACTTCAACTAATTGCTGTTTACGCTACTATTGCACGCAAGTCAACTAGAAGATGTAAACATACTCCCCCACCCCCCCCTGCCAATTTTACTAAGGCAAAATGAAGACAGAATGCCATAGTAATAACGCCCCCAAAGGTTCACTTACTCCTACGTAGGTGCAGTCCTGACAAATCTGCATGGCCCGTTCCTCACCTGCAGTAGGAATCACACCCAAAGTTGAGTGCAAACGTTAATAAATCGTACACCCAGCGTGAACCTGACCACTATACTGGTCATGTCAGGCAAGAAAACAGCCAGTGCCATTTTACAATGGTGCGCCAAATCATACTGGCTATTGATTAAGAACAATCAAGGGGCTAAAATACACATACTAAATTGAAGAAATAAAACAAAAAAAATATACCGAACTATGAATTAAAATCAGTCCTCTAAACTAAGATACTGTAGATCATTCTAGTAAGTGTCTGGCCAACATCTTTAAAGGACAAAACCTTCTTCTACTCTACTACTTATGCCCATCACAGTAGCTCAAATTAAAATATTAACAATGTGAAGGAAGATGCTGTAAGATTGTTATTTTGAGATATGAGTGAATCTTTTTGCCCAAACCAATATATCAAGGAACACACCACTACACACCTCAGTCTATACAGATAAAAGTAATGCCTCCATAGGGCATAAAACAATCTTTATTTCAGTAAAAGTAGTGAGGCTCTACTGTAGTACACTAGGAAGTTATAATTACCTTAAATGAGCCTATCGAGTAGTATCTGTAGCAAACTGGGTCCCATCCATTTCACCCACTCAGATTTTTTGCTTTATGAACACCCAGTTTTGGCCCTTTACTGTAGAGGAGTCTCACCACTAAGACTTACCCACGGGAATCACATGGTAATTGGACTGCACATGTTTACTGCAACTGTCCCTTTTATAAGATATGGCCACTGTGACACAGTCAGGGTAGAGGGTCTCTGGTGGGGTAGGCCTTATATTAGTGGTCACTAATAGGTGTTACTGGTATATCTTCAGAGTCACTTTATTATACCCATAGTGTGAAATTTGCCCTAAATTGCCATTGTGCTCCACTTAGGACTACACAGTCCAATAAGATATCAAGCTGGAGTGGAACATACAGGCAGTTTGAATATGCAGGTCACATGGAGCAATTATAAGGGCTTCACTCAGCTCCTGAGAAGGAGGGGTTGGGAGAAGAATCTGCATCTGGTTATTAGCTGTTACACATTAACAGGGTTGGCTTAGCCCAGGCCCACTAAACGAAGGAGGAACCCCAGACATCTGAAGCCAACACAAGAGGGGCTCCCCCTCTGGAGGTTTGGTGGGAACATCCCTGGCAGTGATGTCAACTAGGGCCCCCAAGAGGAACTGTGCACACTGATTACTTGACAGCGCCACGTTAGATTGTCCTGAGTGCTGTGCAGGAGAGTTGAGACAGCGGTGGAGGGGTGATGTGGTCTCCACTTAAAACAACTATTGCACAAGGGAGAGACCGAGTTAGGCCCTGGATTTGGACGGCGATAGCAGCAACACTACTGATAGCTGAAAGGACAAGTTTCCGGATGGACTAAAGAATCTGCAACTGACCCCAGGACTAGTGGGTCTTTCAAGGGCCGGTGAGGCTGGCTCCCTTAGATCCCCCAAGGACCAGTTAGGGAAAGACCTGGATTTCTGTGCACCAGCAGGAGAAGATTATCAGAGACGAGGCAAAGGAGAAAATCTGGTGCAGAGAGGCAGTGGAACCAGCTCCCTGCAAAGTGTGCCACAAGGTCAGAAGACCTGCAAAACTGCTCCAGGTGGCCACAGCTCACCATCAGGAGCACCAAGAGCCTACGATCATCCACATTAGCCCAATGGGGCCTGGAGTGGGAGGAAAAAAAATCAACCCCCTTTAGGCCCCAAAACACACAACCCGACCCTACTGCCCCCCTCCATGAGGTCTGTCATGGGTTTTTAAATACTTCTATCTATTTCAACATACATTTGTTACAAGTTGTTGCTACGTTCTTAAGTAGGGTCTTTGATGAACCTATAATCAGTCTGTTCTTATGCTTGGTACATAACTGAATTAGACGATGCTCTTTTGACTATGAGGAGCTATTCATTTATAACCTGTTTTATGTGCTTTTATGCTAAAAAGAAATAAAGAATTTTGACAGGCTAACTGATACACCCTTATAATAGAATGTTTCATCTGGTGTTGGGGAGAGGGGTAGTGTGAATTTGGGGGTTGTAGGCACTAGGGATCAAATGTGATTTAACAATGTCAAAGGTACTTCCACCTACCTTATGTATATCTTTGTAAATGAATGCATAGTACTTAGTAGTGTGCTTGTAATAAATTAAATTTTCCTTTTCCAAAAATATAAGACTGGGAAAACACTTGAGTGTTATTACTAGCCCCACCACTTCTCCTGATGAGGCCTTGGGTTGCTCTGCTTCACTACCCTAAGATAGTCAAGCGCTACAATGTGGTGCTTAGTTCCCAATATGTAATTAATTGTGGACCATGTACTTGTGCAGGCCTCACATCCTGCACAACTAATAACTATTTCCTACAGTATCAAATTATACATGTACTTTGGGCGTCATATCACATGCACTGGGACCTGTACAGCAGTCTTGAAAAACCAGTGGTAATCAGTTAAAGTTGGGGCGGGTGTCATAAAAATAAAAAAAAGAGGTTCTTTCCTATAGTCAGGTTATATATTCTGAGAAAGCATGCATTTATCTTAAATATACAACTATTCATTTGGGTATACATATATAAATTGAACCAAACTAAAGGTTTTAATTTAGTAGGTTGAGCCTCACGAATGAGAGCTACTTGTAGGCAGTCAGAAAGTTACTAGTAGCTCACGAGCTACTCACTGGAGAAGCTTGGTATAGGTCCTAGGTATTACCTCACAAATACTCACTTGTCACAGAAAGGGTGCACAACTTAAGTTACTGAAGCTACAGCAAGGTGCACTGCAATTAAAAAACATATCCGAGAAAGACATCAAAACCACTGACTGACTGTAACACAGTTGGACGCTTATAGTACTGTAGAGCACATGATGTGCACTCGCCTGCCCTCTAGAGATAGGTTTGGAATACAGTTTCTTTGAAGCTTTGCTTTCAGCTTCAAGTGTCGTGGAAATGTCTAGTGTCACAACAGCAAAATACCACAATGTACCAGAAAGCAATGTCTGAAACACACACCACCTCCAATCAGGAAGGTGTCCATTTGCTTGCTGTGTGTAAATGAAAAGTCCTCCAAACCCTTCATGTATCCTGAGAGGCACAAGTGTCCATGTGAATTTGCAACAATGCTTGTGTAACATTTGGTTTCTCCCTTGTAGTGATCCATTGCAGCATGTGTTTTTGTACATCATGTGATGTGCATAAACTGTAAATGATTATGCTTCGTCCCTTGAAACAGTGCCTGAAAATAGTAGCATGGGGTGGATTAAGGGCTTGGGCATTTTAGGGTAGGGGGTTGTGCTATTTTTTTTTTTTTATTTTTTTTTTTTTAAAGGTTTTAGGGGTCGGGTGGATTAAGTGCTTGGGGTGGGGGGTTGAGCAAATTAATTTTTTTCGGGGCGGGGTTGGGTATTTTAGGGTAAGGGTCACGCTATTTGTTTTGGGTTTTTTTAGGTTTTAGGGGTGGGGTCGATTAAGGACTTGGGGTGGGTCGGGCATTTTAGGGTAGAGGGTTGCGCTATTTTATTTTTAGGTTTGTGGGGTGGATTAAGGGCTATGGGTGGGTGGTTGGGCTGATTAATTTTTTTTAGGGTCGGGGTTGGGTATTTTAGAGTAGGGGGTTGCGCTTTTTTTTTCAGGTTTTCGAGGTGGGGTAGATTAAGGGCTTGGGGTAAAAAAAATTTTTTTTTTTAGGGGTGTGGGTTTGGTATTTTAGGGTGGGGGATGCACAATTTCTTTTTTTTTTTTTAACATTTTCGGGTGGGGTACTTTTGGGTCTCAGACTGTCTTCTCTCCTGCTCCACCTTCAGATCTTCCAGCTGTCCTCTCAGGAAAATGCCTTCTGGACCTGTTCCCTGACAGAACCAACAGGACTTCACTGAATGTGTGCATACTACACAGATACAGGGAGTGGGTATCAGTGCCAGTCTTCTTCCTCCAACAGGAAGGCCACTTGACAAAGTGAAGGCATTAACAAACTTTTTTTACTTCACTTGTGAAAAACAGGCAATTCTGATACGGAGCTGTAAAAGACACCCAGTTAAGTTAGAAATAAATGGTGCATGACAGTACTGCAATATCCTGATGTAAACTGTATGATAAGAGTAAAATTAATACAAATATGTTTAAGAAAGTTAGACATAAATGGTTTAAAGTGAAAAACTACACAAATGTGGGAGAAACAAAATTTCAACTCTCAGCAGCGTTCCAGGATTTGGTCAACATGAGCTAAAAAAATAAAAAAATAACTGGGGCTGTGAGGAAAACCACCAGTACAGTACATGCTAGGAGAAAGAAGCTGCTGAGCTTCTTATAACAGCAGTGTCCTCCTTTACCAGTATCTTTTAACCTAGCAGCCATTCTTTATCTTCATTTTTCTCTACTGAAATGTAGGGTTGTACATGTCTTTTAAACATGATAGACTAACATTTTCAGTTAGATGCTGCAAAGTAGCCTTTTTTTGCTATTCTGTAACTTGACTATTTCAAGAAAGAAAAGAAAAATCTGTCCCTAGTGAAAATTTCTTCTACTATGCTTTGCAAAGAGTTTTCCAGGAGGCGCACATTGGCGGGAGTACTCTCTTATTTAGACTATAAGTAAATATACTACAATGAAGAATGACTGTTACAAATTTGTTAAACGTGCACAGGCACTTCATGGTATGCTGGCCACAAGCACTTGTTTGGCATGGTGGCATAAGTGATACCATGTTACTTATATCTACTGCTACTCCCCTCCTGGGATATAGGCCATGAACCAAGAGTCTCCTGCCATCTCTGTCCTGGGCTTTTCTTTCAATTCAACTCTAGGTATAACCCAATTTCATTGCAGTAGCCCCAAGGTCTCTGCGCTAGGTGTTTCTTGGCCTTCCTTTTTTCCCTTTCCCTTGAGGGTTCCAGATCAGGACTTGCCTAGAAGTGCTTGATGTGTGCATGTCTAGGCTGTGACCTATCCATCTTTTCATGATTTTTTCATGAGCAGGGAGTTGAAAAGTCTGCTGCCATACGTGTTTGGCCAGCAGATTTGGAGGATTTTCCTCAAAAAAGTGTTGATGAAGGTCTGGACTTAGTTGGTGGTGGTCACTGTTGTCCCCCAAGTTTCTGCTCCATATAACCAATTTTACGTTAGTGTTAAAAAGCCTGATCTTGTTTTGCAGCGTTAGGTCTTTGGGGCTCCACACTTCTTTAGCTGAATGAAAGCAGCCCTTGCTTTGCTGATTATTGTTGTGACGTCAGCATCTTTGCTGCCCTGCTTGTCTCCAACACTGCCCAGGTAGGTGAAGGCCTTAACCTCTTCCAATGCATGCCTGCAGGAGTGATTGCAGCCGTGCTGGCCATGTTAGCCTTCAGGATCTTGTTTTTTCTCCTGTGAATGTTGAGGTCAAGCTGTGCTGATGTGGCTGCCACACTGTTGGTCTTCTCTTGCGTAGGCAGATGGGTATAGGAGAGTAGGGCCAAGTCTTCTGCAAAGTTAGGGGGTCGATGAGCTGCATCCAAGGTGTCCACTAGATCCCAATTCTTTGCCTTGCCGTGGATAGCTTCATGATCCAGTCAATGGACAACAGGAAGAGAAAAGGCGAGAGCAAACAACCCTGGCAGACTCTGGTCAGCACATGGAAGGCTTTCATGAGTTGTCCTCCATGGACTATCTTGCAGGTCATTCCCTCGTAAGAGTTCCTAATGATTCTTACAGGTTTGTCTGGAACACCTTAGATGGGGAGGAGTTTCCAAAGGGTCTCTCTGTCCACACTGTTGAAAGCCTTCACACAGCCAAAGTTGACAGGAGGTAGAGTTCCATTCGCACACATAGTGTCATGCTTCATCATTTGGCCACCTATCCCCACCCGGTTGTATGAATAAAATTATCTAGCAAATCACCAGTGTGGATTACACCTTTTAATAGTGGTGTCTGCTAGTGAATTAAAAGCAAAGTAGGGACGATTTTTGAGAATACTGACATTGTCTCTCTAATCCTGACGGCCAACATGTTTCTTTCCTCACGTGTAGCCATTGCTGGTCTGGGGCATTCTCCAGGGCCTGGGATCCCTCCTAAGTATAGTGTCAAGAAAAGGAGTATCCTGACTTAACGGTAAAAGACTCATGTATAACACTCATGGCCTACTGGAGTATTTACTCAAATCTTGAGGGCCTATGGAAGGAAGCTTTAGACATGGCATGCACAAATGGCTATATGTACGTGAACACATCACACAATCACAGCAAACCACTGCAAACAAGGTGTCAAAACACATGCCAATAGTGGTATCACAACCATGCAGTTATTCATTGTTGTGGAAGCAGTGTTGAAGACCATTATTTTCTGCATTCACTTCATATGTAATGAAAAAACACTTTTTTCTCTCTTACCCTAAACTTTAAGGGCAAATGGCCCCTGGTCTGGGGTGGGGCTGATGCCCTTTATAGTCATACACTAAAAGAGAAATCAAGGGGAAAGGAAAAACAAATGCCATAGGGTGGTATTACAGGTTTAGCAGTTTCCTCGACTTTCTCCCATCAAAGCAGTGGCAAGTATGCTCTAGCAGGAGTTAAAAGCAGAAAAATACGAGATGCCCGGTCTCTCTATGACTTCATTAAAGGTGTAGCGGTCTGTATATCTAAATAAATAAGCAAACACACACACCAGGCATCTGTCTAGGTTACTATTCGTCATGCTAGATCAAGAGCATTTTCAATAGAGCCTCCGCAGCTGTAAAAATCAGACCCCGCTCCCTCCCGAGATCCTAACCCACACGTGCCTGTTTGTAGCAAGGCACCTATAGTGAAAACTTGAAAACAAGGAAAGACTCATCTTGCTCAGAGCAAGGGGCTACAGTGCTCCCAAGAGATTCCAAAATTCACCCCCGGCACTTACTTCAAAGGGAGCAGTCATATAGAACACCTATTCGGGCTCCCTCCCAGCCGCTTGCGTCAGTGGCCTAGTGCGGAGCGCCCTATTATGAAGCTGGTCTAAGTCTGATTGGCGTTTTCCAGGGTGCATGGAAGACCTGTCATCACAGCGCGTCCCTTGTGTGGAGACCCATGAGACATGGCCCTCTATCGCGGGGATGTGGGGGCATATGTGGATCTAAGCAGCACATTGGCAAGTGCTGGGATCAAATAATCTTAATGGAAGGGGGGGGAGAAAGAAGAAAGGAGGTGGGTATGGGGAATAAAATGTGGGAAATGCAGCAAACCTATAAGTATGCAGACAACACCACAGAATCATTTATTTACAGTGGCCCTGGCCCTAGCATATGGTGCACAAATACACAATGCATGTAAAGTTAAATTCCACTTGTGGACAGCAGAAACTGTTGTGCCATCCACTATGGATGGTATTTAAGACATGGCTTCAGGCTTACGTTGTGTTGCCCGACAGCAACAGATCAGACCTGTTAAGCTTACCATTCCAACAGTTAGGAAAATCTGATTTTAAATACTTAATAGGCCACCCCCTAAGAACACATTGCCTTCCACAAGGTATGGCACATACAATTTACGAGTGTGAGAAATGGCAATGACTAAGCCCAAAACAACATTGTCACTGATCAAGCAGTAGCTGGCACCATACAAAAGTCAAAGTATGGATTATACAATTTAATCTAGAGCCCCTGATCTGTACCAGCTACAGGCTCTATTCAAAGATATGTTTGACCAGCTTGGAAGGACAATGGTAGATAATTTACTTCAATGGGGCCTTCTCCATCAAAAGCAAATGTTAGGTGACACTTAGAAGGGACCCATCTTTTGCCCGCCTAGGCAAACTGGAACCAAACTCAGTGTGAAGAAATCTATCCCCACAACCAGTTTCAAGAGACCAGAAGAAGGGGCTTGCACATTAGCCAGACTACACTTCTGGGTGGACGCAAAGGCTCTGCACAAGGAGCAAAGCATTTCTCCAATTTTGAGAGTGAGGGGCCACAGTGCGATTGTCTGAAGAAAGGCAAACAGGAACTACTGAAAAAACGGCTGGTGTTGGGCATAAATGTGACATCTCAAGGAACCCACCTCAGAATAATTTCTGGACCTGTTGAAAAATCAGATCAAGGACTAGACCTGCTCTCTGATACCCAAGAGGATCCCCGACTGATTGGACCTGCTCCCTCTCGTACCTAGGAAAGATAGGTAGCCTCCATGGGGCAGTTGGCTAACGTCCTGTGTGACTAGTAGTAGTGTTCTCCTGTGGTGGTTTGGACACAAGAACAAAGTTTGGAAACTTTTGAAAATGTTTCATCCAGAGCTCCAGGAACACCCGTGAGTGAAAGTATCCAACCTGCATAAATGAATTTCAGCTTCATCCTGCCATCAAGGCTCCTAGAACCAACAGACTTTCTGTATTGGGACTTAGAACGTTTTCCGTGAGAACTCAGCAAAGCTCCAGTCGAACCAACCGGCTTCAAGCATCCGGTCTTTGGTTCCATGGCAGAGGTTACAGTTTTAGCAGCAGCCCGCTCATGGAGAGTTTTTCCTTTGTGTATTTGGACTTAAAAGCCTTTTCAAACTTTTTGACTTGCAGCCTTTCAGCAGGACCAATCACCTTGTTGTATTCAACCAGAGCTCCATTGTGCTCTGCCTCAAATTGCTCCTAAGTCTCAGTCTGCCACTTCCATAGACTAGCAATTCCACTTATTGCTTTTGGTGCCATTTTCACTTACATCTTTAGCAATTCATAACTCTGGATGCCCTTACTGCATTTCGGTCGTATTTTATGCCGATTTTTTTCTTTTTAAAGAACTGTTTTTGCAATTTTGTTTTGCTTTAAGACTAGCTGCCATTACCAAGGATTGAACACAGGTTCAGCATGTAGTGGTCGTGTCCTTTGAATTAGGACAATTGTCCACCCCATATAATAATCAATTTTCCTACAGAAAATACTGCACTTTTACAAAACAAGCAAAATAGCAACCTACAAGACTTATTTTTGAGCTTTTATTTGGAGTTAAGAGCAGAGAAGGAACAGTTTGCCAAGTCTAGTTGTGGAATGTTCAAGCACAAGTATAAAACTTGAGATTCTTTAATTTACATTGACGATAAGCCTACTTTCTTGTAAAAGGCCAACTAAATTTGCAAAATGACTTTGCCCTCACCAAATCCTTCTGCATGTTTCGTCCATACATCTGAATCCCACTGAAACTTTATATCTCCTAAAGGCTCAACTGGGTCCACAATCATCTTCAAAGCACGGTGTAGCTGAAAATATATCTATGGAATGGGACAGAAATACAAAGGCACGAGAATTATCAAATATGTTTTACTTTAAAAACAACATGCACAAGAGTGGATCAGCATAAGCGGAAAGACAGGTCAAAGAAAATATACAAAATAACAGAAAAGAAAAAAGGGAGCAAGGTCACATGTAACAGTAAGAAGGAAATAGGACTAAAGAGCAGCATAATAACAAAATCAGACTGTCTCGACGGCATTGCTAGGGAATCTGCATTCACCAACCTCTCAGTATTCTAAACAGAATGAAGAGGGTTAAATATACTTAAGTATAACAGGTCAGAAGCGCTAAGGAAGAGAAGCTCTGAGCATGAAGGAAGGATCTGGTTACATGTTAGTACTTCAAAATCACTTTGTTCAACTTTGCTGGCACGATGGCTCAAGGATTCAGCACTCTATTAAAGCCCACAGGTCGAAAAGCAGCAAGACAGACTCAGGCCTTCATCTGCTTAAGCTCATTAAGATGAGCATCACTGCACTGGGTTATAAGATAAAATGATAAAGCATTTTTTTTTTTTTTAATCTATTATAGATTCACATCAAGTGGCTGGGCTCAAAATAACAAACATAATTCACTATGACATTGACTCAATGACCACAACGCCACACACTCAAGATGCCATATTTTATTTTTCCAAGGCATTGTGATATTTAAGAGGTTAACAAAGAAATAAAACCTACATGCAATCAATAGTTGGACCCTTGAACAACGAAGGGCAAGATCAGCATGGGCCACTTTCAGATGCAAGCAGGAAAGCTAATTTTATAGGTAATGAAATTAACTTTGCAGTATGTGAAAATTAAAAAAAATCATTAAATGTGCACTGAATTAACATTGGTAAAATGTGTGTGAATTCAGCATTTATTTTTTATTTTTATTTTAATAAATTGGACCCTCAGCCATAAAATATGCATAACCATTAATGTAACTCCATATCCCTCCTTAAGCGACAACTTGTAAAGGTGTTTTATCAAGTAAAGTTGGCTTCATACACAGAAATGGGTGAAGTTGGCCTAAACTAGAGACTTCTTCATAAGGATGTTCTTAAATTATTTACCAAAGCTCAGGCAAAGTCAGAGAGATTACATTATATGCAGATATGTTATTGGGTATCCCAATCAACAGTGAAACATGGTGCCTCCAGAGGATCGACAATCTCAAGAATTCATTCAGATGCACAATAACTGACATACAAAATTACAGATCTACATTTTTCTAAAATCTTCACAAGAGCTACCACCCTTCAAAACACAGGGGGGAGAGGGGCATCTGAGAGGGGATTTGTCAGTATAAAAATACTGAGGCAAGATTATGTGCCAAGTAAGTAATTCAGCGAAACATGTTGAGGACAGGGAAACACTACACAAGATAAAGTACAACTGCCACTACCCACTTTTTCTCTTACTGGATTGTGACAGATCCTGGACAAATATGCTAAATAGCGTGTGGCACAATGAGGTCCATCACATATATCTTCTGGGCATGCCTGCAATAACTAGATTTTGCTAAGACATCTATGCCAATGCACAGCTGGCCACAAGGTTCATCTTGCTGAAAGTGTCCAGACATGGCCTTGCTAGGCTGTCTCTCGAAGCAGACTTATCCTATACGTACTTCTTTGGATTTCCTATTATTTCCAAAATCGAAACAAGTCTTATTTGCTCAATAAGAATGGACCATGAACGATCCCTCAAAATGTGGTGACGGATGTTCTGACCCTGCTGAATTTGGAAAAACTGGTTTGTAGTCAGAACCAGGAGAAGCCATTTCAAAGACTGTGGAATTAGAATTATACATTTAGTTTATTATTGTCAAGAACCAACTTGCCATAAAATGATGTGTTGGATCAAGAAGCAATCTCAGAATGCACTGGTTATGGGAACATTCTAGGTTGGCAGGGATGCAGGTATTCAAAAACAACACAGCAGTGTAGTTATTTGAGCTTTAGGTTGCAGTTTTTTTTTAAATGAGGTCCATCTGTCTTGCATGCAGTACCACCATCATTAAATGTTTTTTTTTTTGTTGCACAATTCTTTATTGAGGATTACAAATAGGGAAGTAACATCATGCATGGCAGTTACAATACAAAGGGACATCATGAGCTTTCTCCTTCAATACAGTACACTCAGCATTTTGACAATCGTAAGTGCCTGAACCACAGTGATATAATTCCGTGCCGTACGTATACAAAATGTGAGTAATGAAAGCTTTAGAACATGTAACTGCGTGTCAAGTCCCTGTACATTACCATCAACAGAAAGAAAGGGCAGGGCACTATATAATATTAATAACGGCCATAAACAGGGATGTAAGTGGCAGCTCAGCACCAGGGCTCATTACTACAATAGTCTCAGGGGTACAGGTCTGTTATACCATTATATTATAAGGGGGTGACCCTGATAATACTAGGACCCCTGATAAGTAAGGAAGCAGAGGCGTCAAATGACAATAGTTATCAGTGAGAGCTCTTGTCCTGTGGCGACAGGAGAGTAAACTGTCATGGAATAGATGCAAAGTGGATAAAGGTAGGGCTTATAATCCGTTTTGGGGAGGAAAGGAAGAGAGAGGAAAGTAGAAGAGAGAGGTTTGAGGAAGAAAGAAATATATGCAGAGAGGAGGGGGAAGAGGGGAGCACATAAGTATGAGGGAAGGGAAGGGGGAGTGAGCTATAGAATGAAAAATCAGAAAGCGTGGAGTAAGAGAAGAGAAACAATAGAGTGCAAAAGAGAGGGAGGAAGAAAAGGGGGAGTGAGTGCCAGAGAGGGAAGCGGGAGAGGGAAAGAAAAGGGAGGGAGTAAGAAAGGGAGGGCGACCGCGGCGGGGGTGCAAATTTGGGGGCAGGGGGGCATTCAGTTATCCGCGAGCTGGAGGAAGTGGGCTCAAGTTTGTAGGAACACCTCTGTCCAGCCAAGAATGCCATAAATAATGCATTCGGGGCAGCAGTTTGGAACATAGACGATAGCCATTCATCATTTGGTTGGGGTGGGGGGTTGGGTGTCGAGAGTGGGTTTGCTGCTCGAAAATGTCACAGGATACAAAGTTTAGCCTTCGCCAGCGCTGTATAAAGAAGATTGAGTTGCATGCAGGACATATCCTTAGCATTGCCAGTATCGTGCAGTAGAAGCAAGGGTGCTGGGAGAGAGGGCGGTAACAGGAATACGTCCCTCAACGCGACCCCAACTGCCTCCCAGTACAGGTGTATAGTTGGACAATCACACAGCATATGCAATAGGTCATAGAGTGGGTGGGGCAGTGCCAGCATTGCGTATGGGGCAAAAGCCCGGCTGATCTAAGCTTTTAGGGTGTCCAGTACCAGTCGTGCAGGGTTTTAAAGTGATTGAATTTAATTTGTGCTTCTCGGACACCTCATTCCCGGACCTCCATCAGAGCAGTACATTCTTCCACATCATATTCTACCCGTAAATGTGTTTGCTATTTATCCTGGAGGGATATTAGAAGGGGGAGAGAGAATAAGTGTTGGTTCAGGAGCATGTGCACGCCAGACATCACTCCACGAAAAGAGCCCCAGGTTCGTAGATAGTCAAGCACCGGTGAGTGGTGCAGAGTACACGGGCAAGTCCCCATGAGGCTATAAAGAATGTGAAAGCTGTTGATATTGCCAGGACTAGTGCCTAGGGAGTCCAAATTCAGCCCTCATCTCCGGAAACGTTTTTAGTAGCCCATTTTCGAGGAGTTGGTCGAAGTTAGAAGACCCTTATTCTGCCAGCCCTCCCAGTCAAAACATCTCCCCACCTATCAGTAAGCATTCACATTGTGCAAGGAGCGTGGGTTTGGAAAGCCGTGGCCGCATGGAGCCCCATACGAATTTACTTATGGGGGCTTCTACTTCCCTTAGCATTGATAAAGGTACCTGCAGTGGTAACATCCCAAGGACATGTTCAGCGGAGTAAAGTTACCATTCGGACAGCCAGTAGCTCCCCCAAAGGGAGAGTCCCAGTTGGGACCATTTTGCAAAATCTTGCTGGGTGCACATGAGCAGGGGTTCTAGGTTATCCTGTACTATATGGTCCAAGCCCTGTTGATGAGAATTCCTAGATATTTGAGGCACAATTGTTTTCATGAAATGGGGAAGACTGTTGCAGCTGCACTCGTAGTCACCAGGGTTAGAGGTAGGGCTTCACTTTTGCCCCAGTTGATTTTATATCCCAATAGTGCTTAAAAATTTGTCAGAATACCTTGTAGTGCTGGGAGCAAGTGAGTGAGATCTGTGAGCGTAAGTAATATGTTGGCATATAAATAGATCACGGAGCGACCACCCTGGATGGCGACGCCAGCTATAGAGGGGGAGCTTCATATGAGCGCTGCTAAGGGTTCATCAGCTAGAAGGAATAGCAGCGGCGATAGTGGACATCCCTGCCGCGTCCCTCAGTTAACGGCAAACGCATCAGAGAGGAAACCCCCACAACTAACCTGCAATATGGGGGGAGTCATACAACCAGTGGACTTTTTTGATAAAGCTATCCCCTAGGCCGTAACGTTTTAAGGTTTCGAAGAGGTACCACCATTCTATCCTATCTAAGGCTTTTTCAGCATCAAGGGAGATCGCCACAACATCTTCTGTGGAGTCTCTAGTAGTCCAAATTGTATGTGCTTGTGCTTTCTAGATTATCTCTAGGGTACAAATCCTACTCGAGTATGGTGAATAAGGGATGGAATTACTTTTGAGACGGCATGCCAAGACACCAGCCGGTATCTTGACATCTCCATTGAGGAGGGAGATGGGTTGGTAGCTGCCGCATAGTAATGGATCATTACTGGGGTTTGGGAGAACCGATATGGATGCCCTATTGGAAAGCGGATTCAAACAGCCTGTCCTTTCCGCGCATTTGTAAGGCTTCATACAGGGGGTGGGGGCGGTTCCACTGTTTCATGTCCCGCCCATTTGTAAAATTCCAATGGAAAACCATCCTCCTCATGGGCCTTATATTAGGGTAAGTTGGAGATGGCCTGATCTCTCCTAACAACCCCCCCCTCTCCTCTTCCGTGAGAATGGGTATTCGGGCCTTCTCAAAGAACAGAGTTAGACGGTCTGGATCCACTGCAGTTTCTGGGGTGTAAAGGTTCTGGTAGAAGAACCCAAATGCATCGGCTATGTCCTGTGGGTGTGTGAGAAGCGTACTATCAGTATCTCGTATAGCAGGGATGGCTAGCGCTGCCTCTTGCTGGCATAGTTGGGCTTCCCTGCCTTTCCCCCTGCTCGTAATGTCTGTCCTTCATCCTTTGTAGTGCATATTCCACCTGAGAGGAATAGAGGGCATTAAACACCACTTTCACCTTTACGAGGAGACATCGTGTGGCCGGGGAGGTGGGGTTCGCAGAGTATTCTCAAGTGCATGATATTATTATCTCCTCTAGGTCTCGTCAACGGGAGCGGCTCTTGGCGTTCAGCGAGGGCAGCATCTTTCATAAGTTGTCCTCTGATTGTTGCTTTAGCCGTTACTCAGAAAACCTGAGAGGAAGAAACCAAACCTCTATTGTCAGTTATATAAGTAGCGACATGGACACAAAGGTGATCCTTACCCTGTAGTGTACAATACCAAGACACGTTCAGTCGCCATGGCCTGGACCTGAAGATATAAGGCCCAGTTCTAGTGCTAAGAACACTGGGGCATGGTCAGATAGCGCTGCTTCCAGGATCCGGGAGTCCCTAGCCACGAGGACTAGTTTAAGAGAAACAAGGAAGTAGTCCAGCCTGGACTGCGTTCCGTGGACCGGCCATATAAATGTGTACTCCCGATCAATTAGTATTGCGGCCTCGCATTTACATGTGGAGCTGGAGACTCCTCATGTGGACAGTGTGCTACTGCTATATAAGACCCGGCCCACTCAATCCCGGTGTAGTTTTTCAGATTCTGAGGGAGACAGGTGCATTTCGTGGAAGAGGGCAATATCGGTACGCTTAGATTGAAAGTAGGATAGGACCTTCTTTCTTTTGATAGAATGCGTGAGGCCATGAACGTTCCAAGACACTCATCAGCGGGAGGGTAGTCCCCCATGCCCGGAATTGCCACATGGGTCTGATGGGACAGGACTGGGACTTTCACGTCTATGAAGTGCGGTGTGATTACTCGAGCTATCTATGTTGAGGTGGGATATACGATGTAACGAGTGGGAGGGTAAGTTAAAGCCTTGGTGGGAGAGCCGTGATCGCACTCCGGAGCGTAGAACCAAGCAAAGAAGAGAGGATTAAGAAAATAGGGAGAAGGTGGGTAATGGGTAGGGACGTGAGAAAGAGACAAAGAAAAGAAGTGGGAGAGAAACAAACGGAAGGGAGATACAAGTCTCAGAGAGAGATGAGAAAGTAGTCCAGGTTCATCACAGGATCTAGTGGGATATCTCATGGGAGCTTGGTTCTGTTAAATCGCGGGTCTAATCCTGCGAAACCCGCAGCCGGTCGTGCCAGAGGAGAGGGGGAGGGGGGCAGACCTGGCGGGAAAAACTAGGACACATAATAACCAGGTTGGTGAGTGGGTAGGGGCTGGGCTAAGGGAGGTATCAGAGTAATGCACAGGCGTGCCCATTGATCTTGGTGATAATAACGCAGGATATGGAAGATCCAAGAGAAAGCAAAAAAAGGACGGGTATCATAGGGTACTCCCTAGACATAGCGGGGATGCGCTTAGAGGATCACGGTGATGGTGAACAAGGTGAGCAGCAGAGGCCTCCATATAGGTTACTGGGAATGTAGGAGGGATGGGGGGGGCTCGCCCAATGGCCGCCAGCCCCGTATGATAACGAGATATATAGCCCAGCGGAGTGAGGGATACGGTCTTGGTTGTCTTTGGTATGTTCAGTGCTTGGTGCTGGTACTCGTTTGTGTTTTGTGCTTGGCTTTATTTTGTTTTGATATTTATATTTTGCTATTTTGTTATGTTGGTGTTTAGGTATTTATTTACCCCCCCCCCCCCCCCCCCCCCCCGGTAAGCAGAGCAGGACCTGAATCCTAGAAGTACAGAATTCAGATATAGGGGCAGTGCTACAATGCAATAATAAACCGTGGGGTGCGCGAGATAAGATGAAATGGAAGACCCACCATTATCAATTTGTACTGGGTCTAAAGGTGCCCAAAGGTGGAATAATGGAGGGAGGGGGGGGGGGGGGGGGGGGGGGGGGGGGGGGGCAGCGACCCCAGCCAAACTAGTGTTATAGCTACATCATCAATAACAACAGCAGTAATAAGAACAAAGATAACAATGATACACTACAACAATAGCGCAGATAAACATGTATGGTACTTAGAGCTCAACTCACGGTCGCTCTGTATAATCGCTGGGGGAGAGTAGAAGGTCCATCAGACATCTCCAAGGGACATGCCAGTGAGTCAGTCAGCAGGGGGCGAGGGCTAAAAGGGGGACCTTGATTTCTCTCCGTCTCTGAGCGGCCCCTGGGTGATGTTTGCCACTGCCTAGAGAGCCATCTCTCCCATCCTGAGATCTGAGGGCGGTCCATGAATCTGCCCCTCTTTTGCATTGCAGAATGAATGCAAAAGTCGTTAGGATCAGCTGCGTATGTAAAGTAGGGTTGTGTGGCAGAGGTGGGGTTTGTCATGAAAACAACGGATTCCTGATCCATAGGTTGGGTGGAGAGACTAAGAAAGACTGCAGATCTGCAGGTTTGAAGAAGTCCCTGGATTTTCTATCCATCATTACCCACATTCTGGCTGGTGGAGAAAGTCCATATTTGATGTTAAGATGGTGCAATTAGGGTCTGAGTGTAAGGAATGCCTTCCTTTTTATCATTCATCTCTCGGGAGAAGTTCACAGCAATACAGATGATCTGGCTGTCTTGCTGGTATGGACCATGTGCTTCTCGCAGCTGTCAACAGCTGGCGGGCCTGCTCATGGCATAGAAAATAGGCAATTTTGGGGCAGGGCCTCTCTGCAGTATGTTTGTGGAGGGGGCCGATCCTATGGGCTCGTTGGAATTCCAGAATGGGGGAAAAGGTAAGGCCCGTAAAGGCAGGGATGAAGTCACGAAAGACTACCCTCAGGTCCGTGCCCTCTGTTTTTTCCAGCAAGCCAAAAAAGTGGACATTGTCTCTATGACTACAGTGCTCTAATTCCGTGATTTTGTGTCAGAGGTATTGCAGTTCTGGTTCGTTATCCGGAAGGTTTGCTACCTGCCTTTCGACAGTGTGCAGATGGAGATCCAGATCAGTAACTTTGGCCTGAAAGCCTGCAATGTCCACCCAAATTGACTTAGAGTCTGCTGCTAGGTCTGTGATATTAGAGTACACTGCTTCCAGGGGGGCGGGCCTACTGCAGAGATTTCCTGCAGAATATGCTCTATGGCAGTGTCTGGGCGGGGGTCTGTGGTATTGGATGGCAGAAGAGGACATTGGTCACATTCCAAAATAGCTTCAGAGAAGAGTAGTTGGTGTGTAGTTTTATCACACGACTTGCCAGATAATTTGCCAGGGGACATCGCCTCGAAGTGGGGAGTTTGAAGAGCAACAGAAGAGCCGGTAGAGAACAAAACCAGAGGCCCAGTGTTGTAGGGACAGTATTTAGTTACTGCGGCAGGGCCAGAGTTTTGCTGGTCTCCCTCCGGACATATGCAGCATTCAGCAGTTCCCACTGGGTGCAAGGGGCAGTCGGGGGGGGGGGGTCCCAGCTGGCACTGGTGGCGGCAAGGTTTGAGATGGGCAGAAACCTTATCTGACCCAGGACGTCAGTGTGGCGCCCCAAGCTCAGGGAGTGCAGCCTATGTTGTCGGTTCTGGTGGGGATGAGTGAAAGAGAATGGGTCCGCAGTTAATACTCACCATGGAAGTCGCAGGGTCTGCCTTCAGTCCCAGAATCGGAGACTGCGACCGCCCGACTTAAGACTTCCTCACCGGGGCTCCAGTGGTGTCACCAAGGTGCCACTAGATATGAGGTGCAAGCGGGATGAAGGCTTGCCAAAGCAGGCCTGTGGCTGTTCCCCTTGCTGTCAATCGTGAGGGCCCCACAACCCTCGGGTTGAACAGTGTGCCCGCTGCACGGGAGACCTCTGCCCCAGGTCGCCGCTGCACACCCTTGAGGCTCTGTATGGTCCTTAAGGGGACCACAGAAACAGCCCTCGTAGACAGTGGGTTCCTCCTCCTTTCTGAGTGGTGCGGCAACCTCACGCAAAATCCCACTTTCGGGTCACCGCCACTCCCTGCTGCAGTTCTTTGCGTTTTTTTTTCTTTCTTTATTCACCAGAGCCTGCGGCTGCTGTCCTCGTTCTAGTTAAGGACCACGGGCTCTGCAATTGTCCTATATAGGGCAGCAGCCGCGCATGGGGCCCCTCTCAAGTCACCACTGCACGCTGCCAGGGCTCCGTGCTGCTCCTAAGGAGAAGCCTTGCTGACGTCCACGTGGTGGGCTTCCGATTTCCACCCTCAGCCTGGGTGGCGCGGCAGCTGCAGTAGTTGTATGCAGGTCCCCCCTGGTGGGGCCCGGAAGGTGCCGCAGTGGCTCCGCCCGGAGACTAAACAAGTCGAGCCCGCGGCTATCTCCTATGCTACAGGCCATGGGTTCAGACATCTCATCCTCGCTCAACTGGGGTTCTCACCAGTCAGCTGGGCCTTCCTCCGGCAGTAAGGGGGTAAAAGGGGCTCCGCCGAAGTTATGCCTGGCACTAGCTAGGGGGTGGCAGTTACTCCTGGGCACTCCCTAACCAAAGGGATAAAAGTTCCCAGTTGTTGCCCTACCCACTTTCAGTAGTTATTTGCCTTACTACAAATGTTCTTGGCAAAACTAAACTTGGCTTTTTAAGAGCTGGGGGTATCTGTGGGAGTGTCACAGGGAAATAAACAGTGTTCTCCTACGTCTAACAGAAAACTAGAAGACAGAAGTCTAGTGAAACAAAGCAGGATGCCTACGTGCTAAGACAGGAGATGCACAGTAACTGTACACTTCTCCGGTATGATCCCTTTTATAGCCCAAAAGGATTACTTGGGATTTAGACAGACCTGTCGGTAAGGATTTGACACTGTTGTGACAAATACTCCCCACTCTTCTTTCCCCACCACAGAATATTCTGCAGACCTCAGCTGAGTCATCCTTGTTCATTCAGGGTGACCGGTCAGCTGAAGTAACCTACTGTGTAGCTCCTGGGAGGCATACCATACCTCTCCAAGGCCAAATACAGGCTGAGATTTGTTGAAGATTTCATGTAAGTTAGTGTTACAAAGTGGGCTCCTCCTGGAATTTGTGCAGTTGACTATTCGGTTTTGGCCTTTTACTGTGAGGGAGCTTCACTACGCGAGTCTATCTTAGACCAAGAGTACTAACCACCAGTGTCCACCTTTTAAGATAAGGCTGATGCTGTGCACCCAGGGTAAGAGTCTCTTGATAGTTATATGTGAGCAATCACGAGTGAAGGCTACACGTGTGAGACTACAGTCTTTGCCAGCCGGGTTGATGCACAAAGGCACCCTTTCACTGAAGAGACTTCAAGAATTGGTACTGGCTTTGTGTAGGCCTTACGGGAGTGGGCATTAATAGTATAAAAATAGTGCTCACTGAAGGTGTGTAGTGCTTAAACTGTATTACACATTATAGACAAAATCTGCCGTAAAGTACAGTTTTTCCCACTTAGATGTACAGGGCCCATCAAGGTAAATCTGCATCCAGAGTGTCTATTTTCACACCCTGACATCATACCATCAGTTTTTATGGCACTTTAAGAGTTGCTATATTGCCCTGGCTCGGCTCGTACTCAGACTCCAGGCCTTTAAGTGCCACAGCCCTAACAGCAAACCCACAGGGCCAATTTAATTGCAATGCTCACTAGCAGGAGGATTAAGAGGCCTTGATACACAATAGTGGCATTAACAGTGCCAAACCCAGTTCATGGGAATGGAAGGGTGGGGAGAAAATCTACATCTGTTAATTAGCTTGACATAATGCACCACAGTCAGGGACCCCAAATAAAAAAAAAATAAAAAAAAAGAGACAGCCAGGCCTCTGAAGACAATATGTGAGGGGCTAGTCTTTGGACTTTTGGTGGAAAGATCAGGCAGATGTGTCAGCTACAGGCTGAGCAGAGATCTCAGGGAAGCTCTTTCAACAGACAACTAAGTTGCCATATTGGAATGTTCCACAACGCTGTGGAGAAGGTTTCGGACAGGTGTGGAGTGACGGTGCTGCCTCCTGCCTAAAATGGGAGCACAAAAGAGAGCTGTTGTCTCCATTACCAGGCCAGAAGACGTGTGTAAAGCTGGCCGAGACCCTAAAGTTACCACAGTGAACCTCTCAACATATGGCATACCGCAGCTGACCGACTGAGGCTTAAGGGAATCAGGGTTACAAAAACAAGAGCTGCGCGAGACCACATAGGAAAGGAGAAAGCTTCCCAGGACAGCTAATAAAATATTCACCACATGGGGAAAGATGTGGCCCAAAACTATTGCGCTCTCAGAAAAACAAAATATATATTTGCCTCTAGTGGTGCACCAAATGGTTTCACTGTTAATGACAATCCGATACCCAGTTCACATTAAAATTTTAGTTCACAAACCAACCTGCCATATACAGAAACAAACATATGGGAGAATTTATAAAAAATAAATTAAAAAAACAGTAGCAAAAACCAGACTAAAACTGCATTATTGTGGAACTTTATAGTCCCTATAAGGCAAAAAAAAAGTGACAAATCAAACTTAATTGTACACTTGTTTTTGTAGTGGTGCAGGTTAAGCAAGACCAAAATAAAAGCCAACAAAAGTAGTAGTTTATTTTTTTCTTTTAACCCCTTCGCTGCCAGGCCTTTTCCCCCTCCTGTGCCAGGCCTTTTTTTGCCTATTTGGGGCAGTTCGCGCTTAGGCCCTCATAACTTTTTGTCCACATAAGCTAACCAAGCCAAATTTGCGTCCTTTTTTTCCAACATCCTAGGGATTCTAGAGGTATCCAGACTTTGTGGGTTCCCTTGAAGGAGGCCAAGAAATTGGACAAAATACAGTGAAAATTTCTTTTTTTTTCAAAAAAATTGGAAAAAGTGGCTGCAGAAGAAGGCTTGTGGATTTCCCCCTGAAAATGGCATCAACAAAGGGTTTGCAGTGCTAAACTCAGCAGCTTCCTAGCTTTCAGGAACAGGCAGACTTGAATCAGAAAACTCAATTTTTCAACACAATTTTGGCATTTTACTGGGGCATACCCCATTTTTGCAATTTTTTGTGCTTTCAGCCTCCTTCCAGTCAGTGACAGGAATGGGCATGAAACCAATGCTGGATCCCAGAAACCTAACCATTTCTGAAACGTAGACAAAATTCTGAATTCAGCAAGGGGTCATTTGTGTAGATCCTACAAGGGTTTCCTACAGAAAATAACAGCTGAAAAAGAAAAATATTGAAATTGAGGTGAAAAAAACATCAATTTTTCTCTACGTTTTACTCTGTAACTTTTCCCTGCAATGTCAGATTATGGAAAGCAATATACTGTTACGTCTGCTGGACTCCTCTGGTTGCGGGGATATATAGGGCTTGTAGGTTCATCAAGAACCAGAGGAACCCAGAGCCAATAAATGAGCTGCACCCTGCAGTGCGTTTTCATTCTATACCGGGTATACAGCAATTCATTTGCTGAAATATAAAGAGTAAAAAATTGCTATCAAGAAAACCTTTGCATTTCCAAAAAGGGCACAAGATAAGGTGCTGAGGAGCAGTGGTTATTTGCACATCTCTGAATTCCGGGGTGACCATACAAGCATGTGAATTATAGGGAATTTCTCAAATAGATGTCTTTTTTACACACTCTCCTATATTTGGAAGGAAAAAATGTAGAGAAAGACAAGGGGCAATAGCACTTGTTTTGCTAATCTATGTTCCCCCAAGTCTCCCGATAAAAATGATACCTCACTTGCGTGGGTAGGCCTAGCGCTGGCGACAGGAAACACCCCAAAGCGCAACGTGGACACATCCTAAATTTTGGAAAAAAACAGGTGTTTTTTGCGAAGTGCCTACCTGTAGATTTTGGCCTCCAGCTCAGCCGGCACCTAGGGAAACCTACCAAACCTGTGCATTTCTGAAAACTAGAGACCTAGGGGAATCCAAGGAGGGGTGACTTGCGGGGCTCGGACCAGGTTCTGTTACCCAGAATCCTTTGCAAACCTCAAAATTTGGCTAAAAAAAAAAACACATGTTCCTCACATTTTTGTGGCAGAAAGTTCTGGAATCTGAGAGGAGCTACAAATTTCCTTCCACCCAGCGTTCCCCCAAGTCTCCCGATAAAAATGATACCTCACTTGCGTGGGTAGGCCTAGCGCCCGCAACAGGAAACGCCCCAAAAAGCAACGTGGACACATCCCATTTTTTGAAAGAAAACAGTGCCTACCTGTGGATTTTGGGCTGTAGCTCACCTGGCACCTAGGGAAACCTACCAAACCTGTGCATTTCTGAAAACTAGAGACCTAGGGGAATCCAAGATGGGGTGACTTGCGGGGCTCGGACCAGGTTCTGTTACCCAGAATCCTCAGCAAACCTCAAAATGTGGCTAAAAAAAACACATGTTCCTCACATTTCTGTGGCAGAAAGTTCTGGAATCTGAGAGGAGCCACAAATTTCCTTCCACCCAGCGTTCCCCTAAGTCTCTCAATAAAAATGGTACCTCACTTCTGTGGGTAGGCCTAGCGTCCACGAAAGGAAATGGCCCAAAACACAACGTGGACAGAACATATTTTTTCACAGAAAACAGGTGTTTTTTGCAAAGTGCCTACCTGTGGAGTTTGGCCTCTAGCTCAGCCGGCCCCGGGAGGGGGGGGGGGGGGGGGGCAGAAATGCCCTAAAATAAATTTGCCCCCCCCAGTCTCTCCCCCCCCCCCCCCGGGAGCGACCCTTGCCTGATGGGTCGCTCCCCATCTCGAAAAAAACAAACAAACAAAAAAAAAAACACAACAAAAAAATGTGCCCTGGTGCCCTGAGGGTTCTGCCCCCCCCTGGGGGCAGTTCAGCCTAATAATAGGCCGATCTGCCCCCAGGGGGGGCAGAAATGGCCTAAAATAAATTATTCCCCCCCCAGCCCCCACCCCCCCCGGGAGCGACCCTTGCCTACGGGGTCGCTCCCCCTGCGTGACATTGGCGCCAAACAACAAATCCCCGGTGCCTAGTGGTTTCTGCCCCCTTGGGGGCAGATTGACCTAAAATCGGCCAATCTGCCCCCAGGGGGGGCAGAAATGGTCTAAATACAATTTGCCCCCCAGGGGAGCGACCCTTGCCTGATGGGTCGCTCCCCATCTCTAAAAAAAGAAAAAAAAAAAAAAAAAAAAAAAAAATTGCCCTGGCGCCTAGAGCTTTCTGCCCCCCCTGGGGGCAGATCGGCCTAATAATAGGCCGATCTGCCCCCAGGGGGGGCAGAAATGGCCTAAAATAAATTGCCCTCCCCCCCAGGGAGCGACCCTTGCCTAAGGGGTCGCTCCCTTTGCGTGAAATTCACGCAAAGAAAAAATTCCCTGGTGTCTAGTGGTTTCTACCCCCCTTGGGGGCAGATTGGCCTCATCAAAATAGGCCAATCTGCCCCCAAGGGGGGCAGAAATGGCCAAAATATAATTTTCCCCCAAGGGGAGCGACCCTTGCCTAAGGGGTCGCTCCCCACCAAAAAAAAAAGAAATGAAACATAAAAAAAAAAGAAAAAAAAAAAAAATGAAAATGGTCCCTGGTGCCTAGAGGTTTCTGCCCCCAGGGGGGGGCAGAAAAGGCCTTCTCAAAAAAATGCCCCCCCTGGGAGCGACCCTTGCCCAAGGGGTCGCTCCCTTTTGTCAGTTTCAATAAAAATAAAAAAAAATCCCTGGTGTCTAGTGGGGTTTCAAAAGCCGGATTGCAAGCAATCCGGCTTTTGAAACCCTCGGAGGGACTTCAAAGGGAAGGAAATACTTTTCCTTCCCTTTGAAGCCCCTCCGGGCCTCCCAAGTGATTGAAAAAGAAATGCTTTTGCATTTCTTTTTCAATCGCGCTGGAAGCAGAGCTCCCAGCGCAACTAGGGAGGCCCCTGTGACAAATCAGCGCGCGCTTGCTGACGTCACGGGGGGGGTGGGGGGGTCGGGGGTGGAAGCGCGCCCCCAAGTTCCCCTGTGCCATGGACGAGATGATCTCGTCCAAGGCACAGGGGAACTGTAGCCTTGGATGAGATCATCTCGTCCAAGGCACAGAACCGGTTAAATACCAAACTCTTTAGTACAGTCTCACTATCACCAACTCTCCAGGCCCCCATTAAGGCCTAAGGAGCTTATCAACTAACCAGGAATACATTTCCAGTCAGGGACACAAAATTGTGTTTTTGGTCTAGAATATCAAGGATGAACTATTGAATGGTCACAATACTCTGGGGGAAAAAACTTGACCACAATATAAAGACCAAAGTATGGTGGAAGCAATTACATGTATACAAGTATAGATTTAGTAGTCTTAACACCACATCTAAGTATCTTAAATATGTACATCATCAAGGTACATAATAGTGGAGTTAGGCACAGAAAAACCTTATATAACAACCAATATTTTGCTCATAATATTGTGGCCACTATTTAATCCATCCTCGATATTCTAGATCTATATCCAAAATCACAGGTCTACTAACACATAAATTAACATAAAAAGGCTAGGAGATTGCTTAAACTATGTTGGCACAGAGGAGAATTCGATGGAGTGCTCAGGCTGAGCAGCAGTCAAGTGCAAACACTTTAAAATCAACTCACCAACTTCTTAGAGAGAAGCAACGCTGTGTTATTGTCACTTTCCAGGGCCCAGGATGCAAATCTTAGAATGTGCTCCTGATGTCTCTGCAGTTTTGTCATATTCCAGTGCTGTCTTTCCAGTTTCTCTTGCTGTCCCTCAGTCACCCTCTAATGCCAAAATAGAAAAAGAACAGATACAGATGACTTGCTATTGAAATCTGTCTTTATGTTGATTCTGAATGATGCATTAAGACTAGGTAACCACCAAAACTACAGAATTAGCTTCGCCATATGGAGAATTGGGACCATATGGAAAGTTTGTCCCATCCACACTTCAAATTTACTTAATCTCACCGTGGCCAGCAGAAATCCACAGACCATAAAGTGCATATATCCTACTGATTTCCTTAAGATTAAGATGAACAGTATGGCAGAGCAAGCTCTAGCACACATCTGGATCTCCCAAAAAGAAGGAGATTTCTTAATCAATAAAAATCTGGTAACTCTATACTTTTACACCATTCCAAAAATTCATAAAAATCTTGAAACACCTCCTGGTAGACCCATTATATCAGATATCAATTCTATTTTGGAACCTCTGTCTCGTTTCACAGATGCTTTTTTAAGACCCCCAGTCTTAAATACGGATACATTTCTAAAGGATACAAAAGACGTACTGTCTCTCTAGAAAGGCAGACTCTGACCCAGAAATTGAGAAACTGATCGGACTTGATGTGGAGAGCCTATATACAAGAGTCTTCCTCACCCAGACACACTGCGTATAGTTGAGATCATCTTTGACATAGATTGGGATTACCAAACACCACAGAATGTGGTTATGGAATGTTGTTTCTGGGCCTTAATGAAAACATTTTGAGATTGAGGGAAATCTGTACCTTCAGAAGCACAGGACGAGCATGGGAAGCACCGTTGCTTCGAGCCTGGCAGGTCTCTATTTCCATCATCTTGAGAAACAGAGTATTCTAAACCCCGCTAATCCATACAGAGAACACACTGTGTTGGGGAAAAGATACATAGATAACATATTGGTCATCTGGAAAGGAGATGAGACAAGTAGAGAGTTTTTCTTTTTTTAAAGAGTGGTTAAACAGGCAGGACCAGTTCCTGAGATTCACCCACACAATGAGAAAGGAACAACTGGTCTTTTTGGATCTAAACTTTATAGCCACCAATGGAGCCCTTAAAACAACCACTCATGAGAAACCAACATCAAAAACCTGCTTACTTCTGTTTGATAGTGCCCACCCCGCCACCTGAGAAAGAATCTTCCATTGCACAATTCCTCAGACTTAGGAGGAATTGCTCCGAGATATCGGATTATAAAAAAACAAGCCTAGAATCTAGCATTAAAATTGGAGGCAAAGCAATGCCCCATAAAAATTATTAAACGGGTCATGAAACGAGATCGCAAAAACAGAGAAGCCCTCCTGGAAACCCCTCATCAAAGGCAGAAAAATGAAACACCAATATGAATCACAAGATTCAATACAGCCTTCAATCAAGTAAGCAAGATCATCAACAAACATTGGCGTAATCGTAACATTGGCTCATTGAACATCCCTAAACCCATGTTTTCACATTAACGGGGGGATGTGTTAAAGACATGATTGTGCACACCCGTCCACGCCATTTTTGTAAGAAAGCGGTTGGTATTAACTACCTACTACCACCTAGAGCGCATTATCCATGTGGTAACTGCAGTGTGCGCCATCTAACAAAGGCTACCAAACGGATCACCTATAATGACAATACAACATGGGACATCAGAGACTTCTAACACTGTAATACCCAACAAGCAGTTTATATAATCACTTGCCCATGCAACCTACATTATGTAGGGATGAACACCCGCAAAGTTAAGACTCATCTGTGAACATTGCAGTAACCTGAGTTGTGGACGTGCTACTACTAAAATGTCCACTCATTACAAAGAAAAAGCACACACATTGGAGGATTACCAGTGTGTCATCCTAGAACACCATAAGGAGATTACCTGCAAGTCCATACTGTTTGAAAGAGAACAACAGGGGGGGTCTATAAGTTACGTACACACTAAGTAGGTCTTAATGAAAACATCCCTTGGATCCAGCTGATGAAGCATTACATCACAGTGATCACCAGGACGAATACCTCAGATTGTGACATGGTAGAACGACGAAGATTTTGTCCATCCAATTTTTAATGCATATACTGAAGCGCCTTCATAAAAAACATTCATTAATAGTACAGTCACACATATGTTTCTATTCTTGACAAGGAGTAAAACTTCATTATACATAAGATAAGTAGTCTCTTAACAGTCTTATAATTTAAAAGAATCCCCCTTGGTTCCCCTGTTTTCCGTCATCGTAAACTAATCAATACAATGCTCCCTTATTGCCTGTGACTTTACGGCACTGACAAGGGACACCTATTGTAAGGGTTTTTGCACGCCTCCCTTAATCCATGGGAGGTGGACATCTGGAAAGTTCAGCAGTCTAGTGCTGTAGGCCGCAGCATGCCGGGACGCGAAGGCAGCAGTCCACTTGAACTCTGCTCTGGTCTAAGCTTGAGTGTCTCAGACGCCGGAGAAGTGAGCATTAGGTACAGAGAGGGAGTGTCGCTTTGAAGAAGTAAGAGCTATTTATCTCTATAACATCATGCCAAGGATATTGACAACTACAACAAGCCTAACACTCTGGCTAATCTTTAGTGTGTGACTACAAGCAGACGCCCCTCTCGGCAGATCTATGACAAGCGTCCGATTACCCTTGAGTAGGTTACGCATGCACCAAGTGAGAGTTTCTGGTGTGCTTCAAGTGTTTAAATGTTTTTTTTAAATGTGATTTGTCTTGTATTGTCTAAATTGAAGGTACATTGATATTGACGAGTGCCTCTTCCCACAAGAGGGATACAGTTTGCAATTTGGTGGCACCACACCCACAAGCAATAAATAAAGCATTCAAACATCCATCAGGGCTGTGATAACTATTGGTTTTTTCATTTCCAGAGGTATCGCAGACTGACCGGGAAAAAACCTATGATGAAGCATGCCAATAAGGGGTAACCCTGGTGGGTGAGGCTTTTTCTAACAGAAGCTGCTTTAGCCTTGCTTCCCATAGCCAGCTCGAACTGTTGGGGATTCCACTAGATCTAATCCCTCCGATAACCCTGTTATTAAAATTCCCAGATGTTGTAGCATGCAGGAGCTTAAAGCTAGGGGCCAACCACCCCCCTCGCAGTTTTGGGAAGAACCATATATTTAGCAGCCTTTCTAGCCCTCATAAGTCCCAACAGGAAGCGGAAACATGCACTTTTCAATTTAGTCAGCCATTATTTATAAAATTCTAATGGAACAGTCCTGAAAAGATACAGCACCTTTAGAAAACAGTGATCTTTATCACGCTGCATCTCCACAATACCGACAGATGAAGATAATTATTCTGCCAAACTCTTGCTTAATATCATATAATAGAGGTGCCATTTTCAAATCTACCAATCTATCTAGGGCGGCAGTAACCCTGACCACCTAAATACACAGCATCTGATATGGCCTGTTGGTCGTTAAACAAAGCTCCCATTGAGCACAGGATCTGGTTTTTGCCCTTATTTAATCTGTAACCTGATCAAGCCCCAAACTGTTTAGCTAGTTCTTCAATCATGGGAAGGGCCTCTGAAGGATCTGAAGTAACCACTACAATATCATCTGCATATGTTAGGGCTTTGTATTCCACCTGGTCACTTTAAACGGTCTAACGCACGAGTCTCTTGAATGGCCCCTGTAACTTCCCATAAGCAGATCAAGTCTTATGGCTATCACCCCCCTCCCCATTTCCCCCCTCATTGTCCCCCCCTCCCCCCTCCGAGCCACCCCCAAGTAGGGCAAGTAGAGGTTTGCAAGTTGCATTTGGTTTAGGTACATTTTACAACTTGTCACACTGCCAAAATACTATTGCCCTCCAATTAGATAGCCAATGCACTTTACTCTCTCAGGGTACAAAGGAACAACAGCCAAGATTTATGCCAGGAGGTGGTGAGAAACTCTAACATTATGATTAGGGCTCCCAGTGTTCCATTTTTTTACTGATTTTTACAGATAAATACATACAGAAAACTATTTACTTGCCTGCCTGTATTTATTTTTTTAATACAAAAAAAATGCAGAAAATAGCCCTTCTTTGGATGATGTTTGTCAATAATGAATGTCAGGTCAGTAGGGGCACAGACTGAGAAGTGGGGAGATGAAAAACAATAGACTTCCTAATTAAAGTTAATCAAGTGCAGATCTACAGTTATTTATGCTATGCTACAATGCAAGTGTTTTCAGACAAAGCCATTGCTCTGTATACCACTGAACCCTTTTAGACATTCAAACGCGAGTATACATTAATCAGTTAAATAAATGTTGAAAAATACCGACTGCAGCTTCATTTATTCAGTAAATACATAATAAAAATGGATAAATACAGACAGAAATGTCGAAAAAAATGAATACTATAAAACTGGGAGTCCTAATTATGACAGAGTATAACACTCATTACCATCAAAGTCCAGCTAGTGTTTTATTTTAAAAACAGGTAAAGGAATGTATTAGTGAAACAGAAGTACAGTAAAGTAGTTTAAAAAAAAAAAAATAGCCAAACTCAAACTACACACAAACCACAGACTGTGCCAGGACCTTCTGTAGCAATTTAAGATCTCCACACCGTGTTTGTGCCTTAGTGCTAGATTTCTGTTAACAATGACTCATCTATGGACAATATTATCCTATGCAGCATGGTTTGGGCCAATTCTAGGGACTGGGAGCTTGGGAAGCGACCTGTGTTAAACTCTTGCAGAAGAGTGGCTACAGAATACAGATGTATTGGCTTTTTTGGTAACTCTCCAGTACAAAAGGGTAGAACAAAAGCTAATCAAAGAACAGAAGTATTCCAAAGTGAACCCGTTTTTAGTGGGGGTTGTGGGGTCAGGTATGGGGAAGGGGACTCACCTTCTTTAATCAAACTAACATTGGGACATGGCTATTTAGTGACCAGTGTGTGTTCTGACCTCTAAATCATGTTGAAATTATCTTAAAACCCAATGTCCAGGTTCAACTTTTATAGACATTGATAGCATACGGTGCTGAAATACATCCCTTGCATGGAAAGTTAAATGCTACTTGTGGACTGCAGCACATATTGTGCCATCAACTACAGTGGCAATGGAAATATAGCTTCAGGCCTACAGCGTGTCGCCTGACTGTAGCAGACCTCACCAACACAGACCCGTTTTTAAATATGTCACCCCCAAGCACATCTTGATGCCTAAAGGGTAGGGCGCATAATACTAAAAAGTGGAACATATGTGGCATTAGAAATGGCATGTTCTGCCAGCGACAAAGCTGAAAAGGGATTTCGCTGGTCAGGCTTTAATTGGCACATTGAAAACTAGGACCCCTTTAACGTTTGCCCTGAACCAGCCACAGTCTCCAAAGCCTTATTGATATATTTAATAAAAAATCAAATCTAAAAGTGGTCGTATTTTTATTAAAATATTTTGGAAATGTTGCTTTTGTTAAGTTAGCCTTTCCTTGCCTGAAGCTCCTAGAGGCTAGTTTGTATGACATCTCCCGCAGCTGCTCACCTAGTACCTGACCTGAATTAAGATTGAAAGAGGTTTACAAATCTGCTCTTAGAGCAGATACAAAGGCTTGAAAGCGGGCACGAGTTTTCTTTCCCTGGGAATGAAAGCCAATTGGTGGCAGGCTCAGGAACTTAAATCAAGGTCAAAAAACAATCCCTGTCACAAGTAAATGTTGAGTGACACCTCGAAAGGTCTCAGCTTTTGGCCCTGTAGTCAGGCTACCAACAAAAAGCAGTGGAAGGAATGCTACTGCCAGAATCACAGAGGAGTGACCATAGAGGGGACTGCTCACTAGCCATGCTACACATCTTGATGACCACACACATGCTCTGCCTAAAGGGAGAGGGGTTTCTCCATCTTTAATTTTGAAAGTGAGGGGCGCAGAGGTATTGTTTGCAGTGGTTCAAACAGGAACTGCTGAAAATGATACGGTTGGCCCCAGGAACTTTTCCCCCATTGGTTAGAGAGAGTTCCCATAAATCAACACCAAAATCAGACAAGGACAGGATCGGAAAAGGACTGGATCTGCTTTGTAAGACCGGAAAGGAGCACTGCAAGAGGACTTTTCCTGGATATGTCCAGCTGAACAGTGGCAAAATGATTTGGACTGGACTTTACTGTTGGTCTCTGCCTGACACCCCGAGAGTCTCTACATGGCATCTTTAGTGGTCCTGGGGCTCTAGAAGTGCCTTGGTTCTAGAAGTGTTTGGGCACTTGAAGAAAGGTTGGGAGCTGTGGAAACGGTTCCAACAAAGCTTCAGGAAGACCTGCATGGCAAGCAGTTCCCCTGTGTGGGATAGAATTTCAGCTTCGTCCTGGTCAGGACTCTCAGCAACTCTGGAAAAAAACACAAAGTCCCATTCTACAATGTGACTGACACTTCGAGACATTGGCTGACAGCTGTGCTCTTTCATACCATGCCATTAGAGTCATTACCTTCACTACTGTAACTCCACCTTCAAATTTGAGGCAACATAACAAAGATCTTGTTGTCAATGAAGTCCAGCCATTATTATTGCTCACAGTTCTAAACATTGCGCCAATTGCAGAGTGAGAGGTACGAACAGGAGAAAACTTTGCAATCAGATATTGAGGATGGAACAAGAATATAGACTCCGGCTTTTGTAAAAGCAACATGTGATATTTACCATTTTCAGTGTAGTTTGTACATCCGTTCAGTGTCAACTACAGCAAAATCACACAATGCACTTCTGCCTACCAGTAGCTCAACAAAATGTATTCTTGGTTTTCCTAGATATGACAAAGGTCACCAGGTCAATAGTGGTGCCTTGTCAAAAACAAGTTAGTTTGTAAAAACACTTGCCTTCCTCTACCAGTGGTCTTAAATCGGACAAGAAAAAGTTGGCTGGAATATAAAATCCTTGCAGCCAGCAACATCTCTGCAACACAAAAATAGTATAAAAAACAACAGACACTGAGAATAAACACCTGCAACTTTTGCAGATTTGTTAGATTTCCCAACAAGGGCTGCAGTGTAACCTGAAAACAGAGACAGACTTCTAAGGAGGCTGGGGATGGCTAAGGATGTCTCATGAACATAAACTTGTAGTTTGTTCACAGTGAACAGCTTAGACGCTTGCATTATGTATCCGTGATACTATCATTAATCCTGATCTGGGTTCTTTGAACCTATGTAATCCGAATGAAGACAAATACTCTCAGGTTTTTCTTTAAAGCTGAATCTGTACTCTTCAGGCAAGGATTTATGCTTTCCACCATGTTACCACATTGATGTACTAGAAATGGAAGCATTATGGTTGCACTAAATCTCCACCACATCAGGACAGAGGACAGCCAATTATTTTGACCGCACACTCATCAAAAGTTGAAAGACTTACCTGCACATCGTTCACCAGCAGTTTACCACGTTTGTTTAACTCTTTCATGATCTGTAGAATGGCCATCTTCACATCTACCTGTACCTTCTTTTGTATGTCTGTCACCTGCCGGATTCTGTGTAACAGGAGCAACAAAAGGAATCATGAGGCACAAAATTGGGAATATTCAAACAGCATTTTGAAGAAACACCCAATAGACCTCATAATTTAAACAACAAAATGTCTAGTGAGATACTGGTAAATCCTGGTTCTTCATCAAGGTTATCTTTCTAGAATTCATAAATTTCAAATACAATCTATGAGCAGGATTGCAGAGAAAATTACATTTGATAATTTCGTAAAGAATACGGGTCTAACACTATAAGGAGTTATTCAGATTAGTTACAATTTGACACTCAAAAACTTTCAGCTGCAACAACCTTCTACCTAACCCACAAAAGAGAAAGCAAAGCAGGGAATAGTATTGATGGGCACCTCCTCAGAGCGCAATTTTTATTATATCATTCTAAGAACGTAACGAGCTTGAAGGTTCAAGAGCAAAATATTGTACACAAAACTTTAGTTCCTTGTAGTCCTGGTCCTGCTTCAAAGGAATCTTTACTGAAGTCAAACATTAGATTTAATATCAGATGTGTGTGTCGTCCCCGGAATACTTCACATTCATATTTGTGTATTTAGCGGTATGTACAGAGTTCCAATGTCAATATGTTCATACGTCATGACACCCTTCAGAAGCCTAACCAAGGCAAAGTATTTTTCAAAATGTAGAGCAGCTTCTGGTTTCGATCATCAGTGGGGTTTGGGCCTGCACAGGAGACTCAACAATGGCATCCTACAGGCTGCAATCACACAAACACACACACACACGTCAAACTTCATGACAGCCCCGATTGCATACAGGATCACAAAGTTGAACCTGCACTTTGGCAGCAACCAGACTGGTGCAGCAGCCATCTCCTCACACCTCGCTGCAGCGATCCACTCAAAATCGCCCACTTGACCTTGCTCCCTCCAGTGCTCTCCTTTTCATCTCAGGGCTCACTGATCTTGGCAAGCAGGCAGGCACTCATGCTCCAGGGGCAGGTAGTATTTGGAATCCCTGGTTGATATCCCGCATCCAACTGGGAGACTGGCAGACCTTCGTCTCCATCTCTGGTCACAGGCAGAAGTCATGCAGAGCTTCCCCTCTTCGCAAAGTCCATCTGGCTGCTTAAAAGTTGACAATTTTGGTGGCCTCAAGCACCCCTTTGTATAGTAAATTTCCAGACACCAAAATGTGATTTAGGGTCTGAGTCTTTGAAGTTTGTGTTGGGCCTGCTTTCTTTTGAAGTGTCCTCAGCCCTGCCCTTCCTCCAGAAAGCCATTAGTCACAGCAAGAGCGACTCCAAAGCTGATAGCCCCACAACACAGTCCATTGGACTGACTAGAGGTTCACATCTGAAAGTCAGCCACAGTAATGTTTCTCAAGAGATTACTCAGGGCCTCAGTCTTACCCTTTATGATTCTTTTTGAGATGTGACCAAGCCCCTTTCCAGCGAACCCTCCCTGAATCAGAGTACCCTTTGAAATCAGCCCTGGGTCTCCCAAAAATAGACCCTACAATCTTCCATGTATTGTACCACTCACAGGCTGACGCATACACCAAACGTGCATACAACACACATGCACTGCACAGCACTACATATTAACTTGATGAGTTAAGCACACAGAGGATAGCTACCTGAGCAGGTCTGTAGGCTTCACTCTAGTTCCACAGGCAAAAAAACATGTTCACTTCTACTAATCAACACATGGTATGCTGCCACCACTGCGCGCGTGCTGCTCAACTCCTGGCAAAGGCAGTAATTTTTCAGCACTATGAGGGTAGCGCTTTGGGCGCCCCTCCCAGTCCAACAAGACACAATAGTGAGACAGGCTAGGTCATGTCGCACATGCATGATCCATGTTCACCCATTACAGCAAAAATCATCACCAGCGATCCAAAGATCATTGCAGCTAGACACTCAGGGCAGGGGTACACATCCTTTACATTGCGAAGGACTTCAGTCACAACATTTACAGAGATCCAATCCTCAAAGGAACATCTGGAGGCCAACAGAAGACCCAGGTGTGACAAGGCCCATGAAGATGGTGGTCCCCGGTGTAGCCATGTTCCCCCATTTCCTGTGGTGGTCACCGTAAATTACATCTCACACAGTTATAAGAAATGAGGGGCTGGAAGAATAGGTTTACTCACCCCATACCCCCCCCCCCATAGTCACCATGATAGTTGGTTGGTTTCTTTTTTCCATCTACCATTGTGATTATTCTGTATTACTTGGGTATACACTTTTTTATTGAGCATAAATTGGAACAATAATGATCACTGAAACATAAAAATGTTGGCAAGGTGTCAGAAGCTACGCAACCATCACATATTTATCCTTTTATTGTTACTGCACACAAAAGTTTAGGGTGAAGATAATAGTAAAACACAATTTTTTAAACAACAAAATACAGGTCAGAGAGGCCAAAGTTCTTGGAAGACCAAGGGCAGGCTTGTCAAACGGTTCTGAACAAAAGGAGCAGAAAAAATACTGCTTTGATTAAATATTTTAACAACCTTGCACCTACAGAACATCTCATGTTAGAGACATTTAGCTTGGTATACATTTTTTCAAAGCATGACTAGACAGCAGCATGACTAGATAGCCAGTGCAGTTTGACGACAGTCTAAAATAGCCAAAGGAATAATCAAATAATGTAGCTTACTTACGAAGCTCTGACATCTTTTGTAGACTTCTGCAAGTTGGTATGTTTCTCCCCAAGCCGCTTGACAAGTGCAGCCAGGATTTTCCTCTGATTTCTAACAGCATCATCCAGGAACTGGTACCTGTAAAATTGATAAAGGAGTTCAGTTCACTCTACTCCAGCAAAGTACTGAGCACTTGGACTGAGTTTGCACCAACACACCTGGGACACCTCCTTTGGCAAGAGGTTATGGCTCCATAATGCATGTAGCAGGTTTTGGATCATAGTCCACACATTTTTAAAGGAATAGGCACATTTATGCTTGAAAGACCATAATCCCTGTAAAGAACTGCAATTTCTTTTTAACTATGCTTATCCATAATATTTTGCTTTATTACTATACCTTGCGCGCTGCAAATATTAATTAGGCTTGGCCATGCCTTGTAAGCACTGGTGAAGGACATGTATGTTAGACACCTTTCCCTCAAAATCTGCAAAGCACAGCCTTCATTGTATTAAGCTAGCCCGGGTCAGATGGTGGGCCTTAATGAAGGCCATGCCCTGTACTCAGCCTCCCCAACCTGGCTGTGCCCAGCAAGCATAGGGTGTGCAAGAGACAGTTGAGCGCATCTATTGACCATACCAAATAGACTCTGCTCCAAGAGCCACATGAAATGGCATTTGGGGGGAGAAGGAATGATGTCTTGAAGAGTGTGCGGTAGCACATGGCCAATGACACCATAGATTAGCCTTCAGCAGTGCTCTGTGTGCTCAGAGCAAACAGTATGCCACTTGTCCAAACTCTAAGCCCAGCCTTACTGCCACTAGACTAGAGAATGAATGGCACAGAGCTTGACCGTGTCCGGAGGGGGCTCCGTTAATCATAGATAAAACCTTCATGGTAAATTAGGGCTACTGACTATTCAAAAAAAGTATTATCAATACAGGAGACAGTACATAGTTAATCATACTTCTAATCATTTTCAAAGTAGATTTACAGCCCAATTAATACATTTATACATTTGATGAGACAGTTAATAGTTCTATTCAACAAGCCGTAAAAACAAGTTGCTGTTGCAGGCCTACACTCAAACTCCAAAAATCCTTGGTTTAAACTACTGCCTTAAATATAGTAATTGAACACACATACACATGTATTCCAATGTTTAACAAGCTCTTAAAGAACCAACAAATTTCATCTTGTGGCCTCAAACCATCGGTGACTGGGGGTGAGTGTTTTGAAAAGGTTCAGCACTCCGTCCATCATCCTTTTGTGTTGCTCATCAAACAAGCCTCCCAACACCGCAATGCAACAAATGAACCAGTTCCCAAATTTTAAAAGGAATTTAAAAGTCAGGTTGATTTATAAGTTTCTATACTATGCCCAATCAAACTACAAAATGTACGGATATTGCTCTAGACCATTCTGAATTTTGACAAAAATGGGAAAGCAAAAGGTATTTTCGAACTTGCCTGGCTCAGTGTGGAAAAATACAAAGGTGTGTCCAGAAATGTATAAAGGTACAACAAACCTACTTTTCAAAAAGGACTTTTGGCACATCTTGCAAGTTGTTGCCAGATGTTAAATGTTATTCTACTGGCACAACAGGGACCACATGTAATGGCTGGTGGGATTCACCCCATTTATTTTCAACACCAATTATCATTGTGTGGTCACTGAGTTTTTTTCTGAGCTCAGTAAAGAGGGCCAGCATTTGCACCGCACTTCATCCTCCTCCACCCACTGATATGTACACAAATTTCCTGGCCTCCGTCCTCTGGACAACTTAAGTATACAAAATAGCGATGGATGGAACTCTTGAGTTAATCTCAGCCACATCCCAGTCCCTTGTTATTTTGCACATCATGCCATCTCAGTTTGGACCCATCCATATTCAAATCTGCCATGACCGTGTTCCAATGGACACAGACCAGCTTGAACTGCCAGGTCAGATCCTCTCTGAACCGGTATTCAAGCAACCCAGAACTGGTTTCACCTTAGTTGGGGCTTATCAGCCAGATATAGCTTGATTAAAGTGATGCAGTGAGCATGTGACACACATCTCGGCATACCTATCCCACTTCGTGAGACATACTAAAGTATACAAAAAAGTGCATAATTGTGACTAGAGCATGGAATGGGTAGGGCACCAACATTTACAAAGAGTACACATTCCCTTGAAATGGCCTCCCAATGGGGCCACTAAATTTGTATCAGACATGGAGTTTTACAGCTTAACATAAAGGAACACACACAATAGCATGTGGAAATTGTGTTTCGGCATGTATGTATCATTAGCACTTCACTCAAGTGTCATTTTTATTTTGATCCTATTAAAATCTTTGTTACCTCAAAAGGATCCTAGTAAATGGTACCCCTGGTACCTACCGCTTGGGTACTGAAGAGGGTCCCTGAGGGCTGCAACATGCATTGTGCCACCCTCAGGAACTCCCCACACAACTGACATTGCAGACTGTGTGTCCTAGTGCAAGCTAGGAGAAAACACGACATGGCACACAATGGCCTGACTCACTGCATCTAAATATATGTACGTCACCCCTACAGCAGGCCTTACAGACTGGAGGCAGGGTGAATTACATTTGTTGCGAGGGCATTTCTGCATGAGCAGATATGCCTCTGTGACGTCTAGTTTGATTACTGGATAATGCAAGTGAACAAGGAAGCTATCTTAAGGGATGTACTGGCACCGGTCATTGCGTGTTGCCCAGGTACATAATAGCTTCACTAAACCCTATAGTGTTTGGTATCAAATACCTTGTCTTAATAAATCCAAGCAGATGCCAGCCTTGGAATGGTGACATGCACCAAGAGGGCACGTAGAAGTGCCCCATGAAACCTACAAGTCCCTTTGTGTGTTGGCTGACTGGAACCAATCAGCCTGCCACCACAGACACATTTCTGACCCCCTGGAAGTGAGAGCCCACGGTCTCAGACTATAAACAATGCCTGCTTCGGAGGAAGGTGTCATCACCTACTCCCGCAGGATAGCTAGTGAACCTGCATACCAAGGCCTAGGACTTCAAAGGCCCTGCAGTCTTTGCTATGTGACCCGACATCCCCAGACCTTGAGTTGCCACCCCAGCCATGAGGCCCAACTGGCACCTGAACAGGAGGGAGCATTAGTTACGCAAAAGGCGTGCTTCACCTTTGGGCTAGCCACACTCCTATGGTGAGCTACCCAAAGTGGACAACTGAGGAAGGGTTCCACCATCTTGATTTTGGTGGAACTAGGAATTCTGAGACAGGGTTATGCCTGAAGAGGGCAAAGGAGCGAGAACTGTGGGTGATTGGTAGACGTTTGGTGCCAAACCCTGCCTGTCTACATACTTCTGTCCTGACAATTGTCACATCCCACCCAAGAGGAGATCACCATGATCCAAGAAGCCAGTACCATCTCCCCACCAAGTGAGAAGACATTAGAACCAACCAGAGCCGCCCTGCACCAATACCTGGGGTACCAGACCCCTTGCAGCAGCCAAGCCTTGTTGAAGTCCACTGTGGATTTCAATATCTTGCACTTTCCTTCTAGGTGCCCACCCCCTCATCGCTAACCGTGCAGTATGCAAAACACATGACTCAACTAGCACTACTGCACCCGGACACCCCAGGGTAGGCTGGTCTTGCTTGCAACCTTGAAACCCTAGCACACTAAAATCCACAGGGGACCCCCCCTCTCCCCCCCCCAGAACCGTTTGCAAGGACCCCTACATAGTAAAAGTACTTTGAAACCTTTACATCGTAAAAGTGCTTTTGAGTAAAAGTGTTACTTACTTGTATTGTTGCTGTTGTATTGATTTATCTTCTTTGAGATTTTCTGGTGTTGAAACATTATATAAACAAAGTAACTGTTTATCTAAACATTGGTTTTGAGCATCTTCTTCGGTTGTGTCTCATTTATTGATTCTGTGTATTCAACAAATGCTTAGCACTACCATCTGATAAACCTAACTGCTCACCCACATTACCTCAAAAGAGAGCTTTTGGGATCCTTATGTGTACCCCTTTAGTATCAATAATGGTTGCCTGTACTATCTGCATAGTGTACCCCTACATTTGGTACACGGCATAGACAGCTTCCTACAGAAACAATTCATTATATATGGGAATCTAAGACATCAACATAGCAACAAGTGAGGCTTACAGGGCCAGGAACAGTAGTAAACTGCCTGGGCACACAGCGGCAGAGCAAGCCAAAGTGCACCTGGGCTGCTTTTAGTTATTCTTACAGCAGTGCCTAATCACGCATAAGTGTTGAGGAGCTGTAAATGCATTTTAGAGCAGTGATGCGGACACCTGCACTAACATGCATTAGTCTAACCTCTGCAGCCAGGTACATGGAAGGGGTGACCTGGGCTGCAAGTTCAGGCAAGACTGTTCCCACTGGACAAGGGTCAAAAGGGACTTGCAAATGGCTTGGGGGTCAAAAAATGATGGAAGAATACAGGCCTGAGAGATTGCCAGTGGCTGATATTAATACAACCATTCTAGCAGTCACTTTGTTTTTGACATCCTCTGGGGTAGGAAGGGAAATGTGCTTAAAAAGCCCTGCCTAATCCTAGGAAAGCTAACAAGGGAGATAGCTCCTCCCCAAACATCTTTTGAGCCTTCTTCACTTATATAATGAGTGCGGCAGGCTTGGCACTGGTCTCAGGTGTGTATGGCTCCTTTGTACAGTCGGGGAGCATAATATTTCTCTTAAGCTATTCCCAAATCAACTGTTTCTAGCACCCAGTTTCAAGCACTGCAGATAAGCACGTTTCAGCAGTATATAAGGCTTTTATTTTTTATACATCCTGCTGCATGCCCTGAGCTCACCACATGCCACCTTGGAGACTCAAAAGTCAGTAATAAAGTAGACTTGTAAATCAAACAGGATGTTATTTTTTGGGTCTTCAAGACCACTTGAGATGCTGGATTTCAGCTCAAAATTCCTGAATCAAACTGTCATATCTTTACACTTTCATTTGTATGTTCTTCAAAACCCATAGGATGGACTTGTATTAGACCTCTGAAAGCATGCCAATATGAGCCTCTCAGTCTGCACCCAAAGGCATTTTTATTTTGAGCTTGCTTTTGACAAAAACACTACTACAGGAATCTGAAAAGAAAAGAAAATAACTTTTTGGAGCCCCTTTGTACTTCCTTCCTCCCCACTGACCAACTTGCACAAAACTTCCCAAATTAAACTTATGTGCACCTTTTTACAGAAAGTACATGCAGATTTCGCAAACCAGTTGTAATTTTATAGAACAAAAAAATTAAGAACCTTCAGATATCTACAGCCAATAGCACTGGGAAAAATTATGTAATAGTGCTACAGTTACTTATTAAAATACCAGAAGATTTGCCGCTCAAGTTTATGACAACAGGATAATGAAGCGGCCATGGAAGTCTAAGGTGATGAAGGTCACTACTGACGGATTATAGACTTAGCCCAAAAACTGGCACTCTTTTACACAACTGTAAAGTGAAGAGGCTTTTGGTGAGTCCACCTATACTACGCCCCACACAGACCCCACCATTCACATCTGAGAGGGTAAAAAAAGCGGGGACTTACTGATGGTCTTTGTGAGATTGTAGTTGGCAGTCACGGCAGGTCAGGGTGTCACAGGTGTCGCAAAAAAGCATGAGAGGTTCTTGTTTGTGCACTGAACAGAAAACCGTGTGCGCGCCTTCTTTAGATTTTGACCCACCTAGAAGATAAAGCATCAACAGACACAAATTAAAGCGCCAACATACATGCATTGCTTGTCTGGAGAAAAACTTTCCTGGTTCTTAACAATGAACTTCTTAGAGATGCACGCTAGGCGAAACAAACAGTTGTCTGCTAGTGAGAGAAGATGGTATATACTTTGAGAGTCCCAAATTAGTCTCTGCCAGAAACAAGCAACTGCTGTAGTCTTCATTCATCAACCATGAATGTGATACTAAGCAATTAGTGTGTGTTTTGGAGTAAAACCATGTCTGGAAATAGTGATGGGTAATTCCAGGTTACTGCCTTGCATATGTTGATCAAAAGAACTGCAGAGAACAGTATTGGAGAAGCTGAGCTGTTTCAGTGAGTGTGTTGTAACTATGTCTTGATTTGGTTGTCCACTTTTACATGACAGATTGTTGCTTCCACCCAAGCAAGCTATCTTTTGTAGACTGATTTCCAAATGCAATTAAACCCAATCAGATTTTCTAAAAGTCCCTGGTCCTGTTCAGATTGAACTTCCTATCATAAGGCTAATTCCTTCTCTACAGGACTAGAAGAAAGGTTCCTTAATTGTAAAATTTAGGATTTTAAAGACCCTTCCAATGTCATGGCTAAAAATAGTGTTACTTTCCATGGAAAGTATGCAATGCTGCCTCATGAATTAATTCAATTGGTTTTGCATCAGAGATGGAAGTGGGTTCAGCTCATACAACACTGGTGGCCCTCTCATTGGAGAGAAAGTTCTAAAGAGGCCCCTCAAAAAAATCTCAGATTAGATCCTCTTTGAAAGCTCGAAATTGCAGTCAATCTTGATCAATGCACAAGCAAGGGATGACTGTGCCAAATTCAAAAGATATGGAGGAATTTGATGTGGCAATGCAGATAATGGTTAAATATTGTGCTTTCTACACCATACACAGAATCTCTTTAAGTTAGCACTATACATTTTGTTTGTTGACACGATCTGGCTTGTGCAAGAATTGCTCCTAAATCATCCAGAATTGTCTAAATGGAAAAACCCAATGTGTTCAGGAGCCAAGCATTCAATGTTATAGATGGTAGATCGGCAATCTTGCAATTGAATCAGGACACAGATGCTTTGACACTGTTATCCATTCTTGGGGGGTTTCTAAGAGGCAGGAGATCCCTAAACTAGAACGGTTTTGTTCACTCTGAAGCTATAAAGATTAAATGGCATGGTTCTCTTCTCAGTTGTTTCACCCCTATGACGGTAGCATTTTGGGTGCTACTCCTGGTTCAACAAGACCAAAACATCTAGGACAGGGCACAGGCCTATGTCATCGCGCACACACAATATGTATTTGCATTTGACAACAGAAATCAGCATTAGAGATCCAGACATCAGTACAATTAGGGCACTCAGAACAAACTGCATGCCCAATACGAGGCGGAGGACTTTTTTGTACCAAAAGTGGAGCAGACTAAAGCAGGGTAGAGCGACGAGGAGTGGAGCAGAGCGGCGTAAAGGAGAGTGGAGTGGAGCAGAGCGGCGTAAAGGAGAGTGGAGTGGAGCAGAGCGGAGCAGAGTTTGGTATCAAACATCTCGTATTAATAAACCCTTGCTGATGCCAGTGATGATTTATTAATACATGTACCCAGAGGGCACCTTAGAGGTGTCCCCTTAAAAACTGCTAACTACCCGTGGGGAGACGGACTAGTTTTAGCCAGCCTCCTACCACCAGACAAGATTCTGGCCCTCTAGGGTGAGAGCCTTTGCTCTCGGGTGATCAGAGACAAAGTCTGCTTTGGGCAAGGTGTTTAAACACCCCACCCAACAGGATGACCTGCAAATCTGCATTTCAAGGCAGGGGGCTTCAAAGAACCCCACCGCCCTTGGTATGCAGATCTGGCTTCACTCAAAGGAGAGATGGGAAAGGTGGGAAATGTAGTATTCAGAGAGGTTTGTCCACTCCTTCGGTCAATCCCATCCCTAAGGTGAGCTGCCTGATGTGAACACATTTAGAAATCTATCATCCTGGTTTTGGCAGAAGTAGGAACTCTGGTTCAGGGTTATGCCCACTTTCTACATTAAGTGGTCAGGAGGGGTGGGGAAGGGGGGGGGGGGGGGGGAGAACCACAATGGTAAATATCCTATTGGCTACTTCAGTATTTAGGAGAGCCCCTGGCACCAGGGAATCAGATTCCTGTTTAACTACGAAGGTGGGCACTCAAGAGCTGCAAAAGCAAAGACAAAGAAAGTAGCACCTGACTTGGTCCCAACCCTGCCGGCCTCTCTGCTGTTCTTGCCAGTTTGTGCCAAAGATGACTCACCCTGCAAGCTGCTGTGCCTCCATAGGCCTGCCTTCATCAAAGACCCAGAAACTCCTGTGGAGCAGCAGTGCTGCTTCCCTGCATCTTGCAGGAACTATAAGAGACCTTGGAGAATTCTGGACCACACAAACCAGGCACCTGAAAGCACAACTGCACCGTGCCACCTAGCAAAATCTGAAGTGGGCCAATGGTGCCAACGTGGTTCCCCAGAGACAAAGCCCACCTTGGATTTGCCCACTGTGGACTCACCGATGCAGTCAGCAGCCTCTGCCTGCAGGTCTCCTCAACCATGAGTGCTGCCGGTGGACAAAACGCAACACCTCAGGACACCTCCGCACCAGTCGTCCCTGGCCCATGGAGAAAAGGACCGATGGTGTCTATCCATCTCGCAGATCTCAAGACTTTAACCTACCTGGTGGTTGTCAACTAGACTCCCCGTCGCGCCTCTTTTCAACCGGACCAATTCACACTGACTAACATTGAGCACCCAATGCCGTACGACACCTCCAGACCCAGCCTCCCCAGTGCATCCCAGTGTGACCTGTTGGTGTGCTCCTGACCCTTGCCCAATACTTGCCTTACGTCCAGGAGATTGGTCCTCTAAGTCACTGTACCATACCTGAACGAGGTACTTCCCTATAGGATAACATCACTGTTTCTGAAAAATGCTTTCTGTCGACTTTTAAAACCCAAAAGCATTTCTCTTGCAAAACATACTTGCCTGATCGTATTGATTCTGGTGCCTAAACATATGTATAAAGATATTTTGTATTTTTGTAAATAGGTGTGAATCTCCTTATTGAGTTGTGTGTCCCATTTACTGACTGTGTATTTGCAGATGTCCAACACTCCTCTCTGATAAGCCTCAGGACCACACTACCCCCTAAAAGAACACATTGGGAATGCTAAAGCAAGCCCCTGTCCACTAGTAAGGGAACCACTGGACTCTTTGCATGATATACCTAATTTTGACATCTCATATAAAGAGCCACCTTCCTAAAGCATAGAGTGGTGTAGAGTAGTACAGTTGTAAGAAACTAAAGTGTCAACAGAGATGGCAGATAGGATGAAAGCAACACAAAGATGAAGCCATACGCCGGAGTTAAAAGTAGGAAAACATATTGTGCGTCTAGGAATAATACTGAAACATTTAGAAAATAAAAATAGTGCATTGCGAAACGACGATGAAGGCAAGGAAGAACACATACTTAGTGCATGCACCATGTACAACCCAACACATGAAAGGAAGCAAAGCCTGTGGGAGCAAAGGAAAGACTGCAAATGAGTGACAAAAACAAATAATGGTATGCTGTTGGCATGCTGGCAGCCCACTGAAATAAAGTGATATCTTGCAGCACAGCATTACACCAAAAACATCCATTCGGAAGGTGATAGAGCCGGTACCTTGCTGTCTTGCTTGAGCCAGCCCTCCAAATCACTTACCCTGATATTACATGCAATATCCCCAGCAGGTGCCCACTGTATCACACAATCAGACATAAATAACGCGTTCCAGGCCAATCATACTACACTTTATCAAAATGGCCCAGCCCCCTCCCAGACACAACAAGAACAGTTTTTTGCTAACTTATTAATATCGCAGTTATCAGATGATGTGTGCAACGCCCTAGCAATGCTTACTGTGTCTGAGGAAATACAGGAAGCCGTTAAGACCACGGCGTGCAATAAAGCGCTGGGAATTGATTGACTGCCCACAGAATTGTATTCCACATTCGCCACCCGTTTTGGTACCACTATCAGAAAAGCTGTACCAAGCTACTTTTGAAGTAGGCCGATTACCTTCCATATCTAGCCAAGAGCTGGTCACGTCACTCTTAAGACCGGGCAGGAACCCAGAATACCTATCATCATATAGGCCACTATCCCTTTTGACCACGGACTATAAAATTCTTAATAAGGGGCTGGGCCTGAGTCTGTTTCCCCTGCTCACAAAACTGATCAATATTGAGCAATGCAGATTATACCCTGCAGAAGGACTTCATTGAATATCAGACACCTTTATCAAATTATGGAGAAGGCGGGCACCCCTTTTACCTGAGGCAGGCTGCAACTCATTAGACAAAGCAAACATTTGATTCCCTGGAATGGGAATATTTTTTCGTAGTTCTACAAAGATTTATTTTCCGCCCACTTTTATAAATTGGGTCAAGACTCTATGCAGACCCAACAGCCAGAACCAGGAAATACATCTAGTGCTCCCATATACTGGGGCACTAGACAGGGCTGCTTGCTGTCCACATTACTAGTCATATTGGCAATGGAACAGTTTGCACTGAAATTGTGCCAGGCGGGGACGGGTGGAATATGGTCAACATGCACACAGGGTATCTTCATATGTTGTTGGCATGTTCAAATATATCGAAGAAATGAACATGGACCAGACTACTGTAGACAGAATCCTTATTCTCTATGGTGACTTATCTAGCCTTTGAGTTAATCACTCCCAATCTAAAGTGTTTCCCTTTCAGGTTCTCATAAAATGGTTTGTATGACTTCTTTTGTTCACTTTTGTTTTCGAATTTGTGATGGGATGTTTATTGCCATCATATATCTGCGCATTTCACCTTAAGCTGCGCACGGCTATATGCTGGGCCAATACCCATCCAATTCCACTATTGCCAACAACCTTAGTGGAGGCTCAGATGATACTTTGCTACATGATGTATGTTGAGGAAAAATGGTGGCCAGAAGACCCCTTTCTTACAGTTACTGGTGTCATCAACTGAGATTTCCTCCCTCGTCATAGATCTTACTGACAATGACTTGGTTTTCAGTGTCCGTTTTATCACCTTTGATTAGGTCATCAGCAAACATTTACTAGATTTCAACTTACTTTAGGTGGATTTCTTTATTGACGGAGTTGGCAACAGTTTTTTTTAAGTCATTGCCTATGCTGCTGTAGACATTTGACTATGCCCGGCTGTTGCCGCCAATAGGGACTCCGTCGATCATGTCAAATTAACTACAGATGAGAGGAAGGATCATGGCAAAAAGGTTTCTATCTGTGAAAGAGGGGAATAAGCTAAGGATTATAAATCTCACTTTTATGGAGTGATCAGTGTTAATTCCTGTTTTTTTTTAACCACATAACCTGCATCTGGACATGGGCTGCACCGCCCAACAAGAAGTCTCCCCTTTCTTTAACTTCCCATTTCAGACCATTTCATAAATTTTCTTTCAACTGAACGATACCTTTCCTGTGTTTCTTTTCCAGTTAACAGAATCAGAATGTTCTTCTGTAGCAGCAGTACCTTTGATTTTGAAAACCTGTAGCTATGGAAGTAGGCTCCCTTTCCTGTACTTTAGCATTTTTGAGAAAACATTTTCTGCAAATCTTGTAGTCCTTTTTGTTTCGACGTGTTATCTATCTGTGAGCTTTAACCACGCCCAACTCACCCCGATCACTTTCATTTGTTCCTGGACTTGTCTTTCAAAAATCCCTTGATCTTGTTGGTAAATGACTTACATTTGTCCTGCCTTGATGCTGATTTGTTAACACCTGGGAGACGGACCCAGTTACATGACAAATCATATGCTTTAGTGTGAGCAAACTACTTTTCTCTCGTCTCTCCCCTTCGCATCGCACAGACATGGCATTGTACCATACTCTTCAAATGATGCTTCTCAGAGGATGAATTATTGATTACTGGGGTGCGATGACTTTATTAAGCATTTTGTTGACTTTCACCAAACGATGACTGCACGCATTTGAAGAGTATTTCAAATAACATTTGTTTCTTTCACTGACGACCGATTTAAAAAAAACATTCTTTGGTTTCAGCACACTCCTTTTATGTAACGTTTGCCTGCTAAAGACTGCAGTAATTTTATATATTTCAAAGAACTCACATATGCAATAATGAAAAAAACAATTTGCTGAAGATTACACCGTTTCACGGGGGAGCGGAGATTTATCCATCTTTTCTGGTGTCACTTTGTGACAATCAGACCATGACTTTAAGCATATAAAGCGTATTTCAAAACACGTTTCTTTCTTTCACCGACAATTGAAGACGCCCAGGACCTCCAATCGGGTAGTGGATGCCTGCCTTGTGGTGCTGAGTTGGGGGAGGGAGGGTAAGGGGGGCCATGGTACTCACCGCGGGCGTCTGTCGGCCTATGCACCTTGAAGGCCCGGAGGCGACAGGGGGCCTCTGGCGGTACGACTAGCCGTGTGCCCCCAGCCCCCCTCCCGTCCAAGGGATAGCGCGGCACCGCTGGGAAAGGCTGGCCGTCTTGCCGCTTGGCCTTGCGGCTTGCTGTGAGGTTGTGGCCTGTTTCAGCCCAATTTGCAGCGGACTGTAATACAACCCGCCGCGTTGGGGAGCTGTGCAGCAGTCCGGGGCCAGCTTCCCCCCTCCTCCACACCGACACTTAGCGGACCCCCTCCATGGGAGTTTTGACTGACCCGCTGGAAGCCTCAATGACAGATGTGGGTGGGCCTGACGGCCCGCGCTTTGCGCCTCATGTACATTGCACTGTTGAGGCACTTCCGTGTAATCACTGAGGCACATATCCCCAGATTTGTCAGTGTTCGGCTGCGGTGGTGATAATTGCATCAATCGCTTTTTGAGGACACTGCTGGCTGCTGCATGGCTCACCACTGGACCTGTGGAGTGCTGTTGAGTGATTACAGGTGGCCCTGCGCCGTAGTGACTCAAAACAATGGAGACTCCCATTTGAGAAAACACAACAAGCAGACATGGCCACAGCCCCGTTGCAAGACCTGGAGGGAGCCCTGAGTGATCGACCACTGAGGACTGGATTTAAGGGCTGGGTTCTGCGCTATCGACAACAGATTTGACTCTCTAACCACCAGACTCGAACATATGAGCGGTCGCCACAACAAACACGCCTGGAGGGTGCAGAGAGTTGAATATCCGCCATTGAGGATGATGCTGTGTCACTGCTTAAGCGTCTTGAGAAGGTGGAGGGGAGGCTAAAGACTGTGGCCATAAAGAATGAAGAATTAGAGGCCAGGGGGCGCCGCAACAACTTGAGCATTGGTGGTATTGCTGAATCTACTAACACTGGCTGGCGTGACTTACTTGTGTAGAAGTTGCTGACTGATTTATTGGGGCACCAGGACTTCACCTCAACTTTTGTTGTGGAGAGCGCACACCGTACCTTGGGCCCCAGACCGCCCCCAGGGGCTCCTGCCCGCTTGATCATCGCCGGTCTGCTGAATTCCAGGGATTGAGACACCGCCCTCCGCCTTGCCAGTGAGAAGGCTTCTTTGCTGTACCAGGGTGCCAGTGTCCCTTTATCCCGATTTTATCCCCGCGGTGCAGGAGGCCAGGTGGAAATTAACTGAGGTCAAAGCATTATTTCGTAAAACTGGTGTTCGTTATGGCATGATCTATCCAGGCCAGTTGAGGCAAACTACAAAACCCGGTTCTTTGACAATCTAAACCATGGGTACTCACAAACTTTTTCTCGGGGGCCAAAATTGCAGTATGGTTTGCGGCCGAGGGCCGCACTGAAGTGACAGCCGGGGGTGGGGGGGGGGGGAATGGGGGGGCGGGGGCTTAGAGAGGGCGGGGCTTAGAGGGGGAACAACCACCCCACCCCCTTTTTCAAAACATTGTAACACACACTGCGCCATCTGCACACAGCTCCATCTGCTCTCACCCCTACCCCTACCCCAGTAACACACACACACAGCGCACACACACAGCACCATCTGCTCTCACCCCTACCCCAGTAACACACACAGCGCCATCTGCACACAGCGACCAACAGCTTGACACAAAAATCAGTCAGCACCTATGTTCCTTAATGAAAATGTCACTTACCCAGTGTACATCTGTTCGTGGCATTAGTCGCTGCAGATTCACATGTTTGGCACAGTCCGCTGCCTGGTGTTGGGCTCGGAGTATTACAAGTTGTTTTTCTTCGAAGAAGTCTTTTTTGGTCACGGGACCGAAGGACTCCTCCCTCTTCGGCTCCATTGCGCATGGGCGTCGACTCCATCTTAGATTGTTTTCCCCACAGAGGGTGAGGATGGAGTTGTTTGCTATAAATAGTGCCCATGCAATGGAGTGAATATGTATGTACGTTAAGAGTTTATAATAATTATTTACAAATGTACAAATGTTTAAGATTTAAGATCTACTTCTAAACGGCTACAGGCTTCCTGGGGAGGCGGGAGGGTACATGTGAATCTGCAGCGACTAATGCCACGAACAGATGTACACTGGGTAAGTGACATTTTCAGTTCGATGGCATATGTTGCTGCAGATACACATGTTTGGCATAGACTATAAAGCAGTTACCTCCCCTAAAAGCGGTGGTTTAGCCTGTAGGAGTTGAAGTAGTTTGGAATAATGTTCTTAGTACAGCTTGGCCCACTGTAGCTTGTTGTGCATTTAGTACGTCTACACAGTAGTGTTTAGTAAACGTATGAGGCGTAGACCAGGTTGCAGCCTTACATATTTCGCTCATAGGAATGTTTCCTAGAAAGGCCATTGTAGCACCTTTCTTTCTGGTTGAGTGTGCCTTTGGTGTAATAGGCAATTCTCTTTTGGCTTTAAGATAGCATGTTTGAATACATCTGACTATCCATCTAGCAATGCCTTGTTTAGAGATTGGATTTCCTATGTGTGGTTTTTGAAAAGCTATGAACAGTTGTTTTGTTTTCCTGATTAGCTTTGTTCTGTCAATGTAGTACATTAGTGCTCTTTTGATGTCTAATGTATGTAGTGCCCTTTCAGCCACGGAATTTGGTTGTGGGAAGAACACTGGCAATTCTACTGTTTGATTTAAATGGAATGGTGAGATTACTTTTGGCAGAAATTTTGGATTTGTTCTTAGAACTATTTTATTTTTGTGTATTTGAATAAATGGTTCTTGTATGGTAAATGCCTGTATTTCACTTACTCTTCTGAGGGATGTGATTGCAATGAGAAATGCGACTTTCCAGGTTAGATATTGCATTTCACAGGAATGCATGGGTTCGAAAGGTGGACCCATGAGTCTTGTTAAGACGATGTTAAGGTTCCATGAAGGAACTGGTGGTGTTCTTGGTGGTATAATTCTTTTTAGCCCTTCCATGAATGCTTTAATAACTGGTATTCTAAATAGAGACGATGAATGAGTAGTTTGTAGGTAAGCAGATATTGCTGCGAGGTGTATTTTTATAGATGAAAAAGCGAGATTCGCTTTTTGCAAATGTAGTAAGTATCCTACTATGTCCTTTGTAGAGGCATGTAATGGTTGTATTTGATTGGTATGGCAGTAGTAAACAAATCTTTTCCACTTAGATGCATAGCAGTGTCTAGTGGAAGATTTTCTAGCTTGTTTTATGACCTCCATGCATTCTTGTGTGAGGTCTAAGTGTCCGAATTCTAGGATTTCAGGAGCCAAATTGCCAGATTCAATGATGCTGGGTTTGGATGCCTGATCTGTTTGTGTTGTGTTAACAGATCTGGTCTGTTGGGTAGTTTGACATGCGGTACTAGTGAAAGGTCTAGTAGAGTTGTATACCAAGGTTGTCTTGCCCATGTGGGTGCTATCAGTATGAGTTTGAGTTGGTTTTGACTCAACTTGTTTACTAGATATGGAAGGAGAGGGAGAGGGGGAAAAGCGTATGCAAATATCCCTGACCAACTCATCCATAGAGCATTGCCTTGTGATTCGCGGTGTGGGTACCTGGATGCGAAGTTTTGGCATTTTGAGTTTTCTTTTGTTGCGAACAAATCTATCTGGGGTGTTCCCCAAATTTGAAAGTACTTGTTCAGAACTTGGGGGTGAATTTCCCATTCGTGGACTTGTTGGTGGTTTCGCGAAAGGTTGTCTGCTAGTTGGTTTTGTATTCCTGGAATAAATTGTGCTATTAGGCGAATGTGGTTGTGAATCGCCCACTGCCATATTTTTTGTGTTAGGAGGCACAATTGCGTCGAGTGTGTTCCTCCTTGTTTGTTTAAATAATACATTGTTGTCATGTTGTTTGTTTTGACAAGAATGTATTTGTGTGTTATTATGGGTTGAAAGGCTTTTAACGCTAGAAATACTGCTAACAGTTCTAGGTAATTGATATGAAATTTTGTTTGGTGTATTTCCCATTGTCCTTGAATGCTGTGGTGATTGAGGTGTGCTCCCCACCCTGTCATGGAAGCATCTGTTGTTATAACGTATTGAGGCACTGGGTCCTGAAATGTCCGCCCTTTGTTTAAATTTTTGCTGTTCCACCATAGAAGCGAGAGGTATGTTTGGCGGTCTACCAACACCAGATCTTGAAGTTGACCCTGTGCCTGTGACCATTGTGATGCTAGGCACTGTTGTAAGGGTCGCATGTGTAGTCTTGCGTTTGGGACAATGGCTATGCATGATGACATCATGCCTAGAAGTTTTAGCACAAATTTTGCTTGTATCTTTTGGTTTGGAAACATAGCACTTATTACCTTGTGGAATGCCTGCACTCTTTGTGGACTTGGAGTGGCAATTCCCTTTGATGTGTTGATGGTTGCTCCTAGATATTGTTGTGTCTGACACGGTTCTAGGTGTGATTTTGTATAGTTGATGGAAAACCCCAGTTTGTGAAGGGTTTGTATGACATATGTGGTGTCGTTTGCGCATTTTTTTACTGTGTTGGTCTTGATTAGCCAATCGTCTAGGTAAGGGAACACATGTATCTGTTGTCTCCTGATGTGTGCTGCTACTACTGCTAGACATTTTGTGAACACTCTTGGTGCAGTTGTAATTCCGAATGGCAACACTTTGAATTGGTAATGTATTCCTTTGAATACGAACCTTAGGTACTTTCTGTGAGAAGGGTGTATTGGTATATGAAAGTACGCATCCTTTAGGTCTAATGTGGTCATGTAATCTTGCTGTTTGAGCAGTGGAATGATGTCTTGTAGTGTGACCATGTGAAAATGGTCCGATATGATGTAGGTATTTAGTGTCCTGAGATCTAATATTGGTCTTAATGTTTTGTCTTTTTTTGGAATTAGAAAGTACAGGGAGTAAACTCCTGTGTTTTTTTGTTGTACTGGTACTAACTCTATTGCATCCTTTTGCAGTAGTGCTTGAACTTCTAGTCCTAAAAGTTCTAAATGTTGTGGTGACATTTTGCGTGTTTTGGGAGGGATGTTTGGTGGGAATTTGTGGAATTCTATGCAATAGCCATGTTGGATTATTGCTAATACCCAATTGTCTGTTGTAATCTGTTGCCAAGATTGGTAGAATTGGCTTAGTCTTCCCCCCACTGGTGTTGAGTGAAGGGGTTGCGTGACTTGAAAGTCACTGTTTAGGTGGAGGTGTTTTTGGAGTCTGGAATCTTCCCCTACTCCTTGGGAATTGACCCCCTCTATATCCCCTGAAACCTCCCCTTTGGAATGAACCCTGATATGGTGTGGTTCTTGTTTGTTGGCTGGTGGTGTCTGTGGGTTGGCCACGAAACCCCCCTCTAAATGGAGTTTTTCTAAAAGAGCCTCTGCTCTGCGGGGAGTAGAGTGCGCCCATGGCTTTGGCCGTGTCTGTGTCCTTTTTAAGTTTTTCAATGGCTGTGTCCACTTCAGGGCCAAAAAGTTGTTTTTCGTTGAAGGGCATATTAAGGACAGCCTGCTGGATTTCAGGTTTGAAGCCTGAAGTGCGGAGCCAAGCGTGTCTCCTTATGGTGACAGCAGTGTTGACTGTTCTCGCTGCAGTATCGGCTGCGTCCAGTGAAGAGCGGATTTGATTGTTTGAGATCGTTTGTCCCTCTTCAACTATTTGCTGCGCCCTTTTTTGGTATTCTTGGGGAAGATGGTCTACGAGAAGTTGCATCTCATCCCAGTGTGCGTGGTCATATCTGGCCAGCAGCGCTTGAGAATTTGCGATGCGCCACTGGTTGGCTGCCTGTGATGCTACTCTTTTTCCTTCTGCATCAAATTTTCTGCTTTCTTTGTCCGGAGGTGGGGCGTCGCCAGATGTATGGGAATTTGCTCTTTTGCGAGCTGCCCCTACTACTACGGAGTCAGGTGGTAACTGCGAAGTAATAAACACTGGGTCTGTGGGTGGTGGTTTGTATTTTTTATCCACCCTTGGGGTGATGGCTCTTGATTTTACGGGCTCTTCAAAAATTTGTTTTGCGTGCCGTAACATCCCTGGTAGCATTGGGAGACATTGATATTGGCTATGTGTAGCCGAGAGGGTGTTAAATAAAAAATCATCCTCTATAGGATCGGAATGCAGTTGGACATTGTGGAATTCTGCAGCCCTAGCCACCAGTTGCGAGTATGAGGTACTGTCCTCTGGCGGTGACGGCTTTGTGGGGTATGAATCTGGATCATTGTCCGGCTGTGGTGTCGTATAGGTCCCAAGCGTCTTGATCCTGATTATCTTGACTTATGGTAGTTTGCGCTGGTGAGTGCATTTGTGGCGGTGTTTGTGCCGGCGATGCCTGTTGTGGTGGAGAGGGCAGAGGCGTGACTTTTTTATCCACTTTGGCTTGTGGTTGTGCGTCATCCTTGAGGAGACCGATCCTTCTTTTCCTAATTATTGGGGGAAGGGTTGATATCTTCCCTGTGTCTTGCTGGATGTACAGTCTCTTTTGTGTGTAGTCTGATTCTACACTTTGGAGCTCTTGTCCAAATCTGTGCATCTGGCCACTTATTCCTTGTTCCTCTGTGTAGGATGAAGGTGTGGAAATTTTCGGCGCCGAGAGAGAATCTTTTTTCGGCTTCGGCACCGACAGAATTTTTGTTCCTTTCGGCATGGAGTCTCGGTGCCAATGTTTTTCGGTGCCGGTATCTTGTTTTTGTCTCTCGGAGCCGCTATCTCGGCTCCGAGGTTGCTCCATGGCGGTCCCTCGACCGGAGTCGGGTGTCTTCGCTATGGGCGTGCCCTTTTTCGGCGCCTTCGACGGGTCGCCTGTTTTATGGGTCGAGCCATGGCCTGTTGGCAGTGGCGTCCCCTGGGCTTTAGTTTTCTCGATGGTTTTACTTTTCGACGTCTTACTCACAGTTTGTTGCTGTTGTTCGACGTCTGAGTCTCCGGATTCTGAGTCCGGAACCGAGAATGTTTCCTCTTCGTCGTCGAAACGTTGTTTTGTCGGCGTGGACGCCATTTGTAGACGCCTGGCTCTTCGGTCCCGGAGTGTTTTTCTGGACCGGAAGGCTCGACAGGCCTCACAGGTATCCTCCTTGTGCTCGGGGGACAAGCACAAGTTACAGACCAAGTGCTGATCTGTATAAGGATACTTACTGTGACATTTTGGGCAGAAACGGAACGGGGTCCGTTCCATCGGCTTCGATGTCGCACGCGGTCGGGCCGACCAGGCCCCGATGGGGGAATCGAAGCTACCCCAAAGTCTTCCGATGATCGGTGTCGATGTACCTAACTATCCCGATACCGAACGGAACAATACCGACGCTTTCTTCCGAGATTCTGACTAACTTTCCGAACCGAAACACGGAGCGAAAAGGAATACGTCCGAACCCGACAGCGGAAAAAAACAATCTAAGATGGAGTCGACGCCCATGCGCAATGGAGCCGAAGAGGGAGGAGTCCTTCGGTCCCGTGACCAAAAAAGACTTCTTCGAAGAAAAACAACTTGTAATACTCCGAGCCCAACACCAGGCAGCGGACTGTGCCAAACATGTGTATCTGCAGCAACATAGGCCATCGAACCTAACGTTATGCTTAATTTATTAATTTCCGCTCCTACCAATATCATGCTTTAGACCCCTGGCAAACCAATCAAGCAGCTCCCTCACCCCTCTCTCGGAACCCTGTGGCTGCCATCCAGAGAGCCCCATAAAGCTACAAATCCCCTGAAACTTAGATACTCTTAAACACATATACACATTACTCCTTAGTTTCACAGGGATCTGCCAGAGGCAAAATCCAAATGGAGCCGGCTGAGGTCCACTCTGCACATAAATAATAATTTTCTAAATGGATCTCTTTCCACTAAACACACAGACCTGAAACCTCACCCCTGGCCCCACCACCCAGATGCAGCATGCCTTCGCAAAGATGCAGTGTATCTATCTCAAATGGGCCAGGCCCCAACCTAGAAAGTAAAGGTCTGCCATCCCACAGTTCAGTGAGGGTCTGGAACCTAGGTCGCAATCACTGTGTCCCAACTGGAGAGCCACATGGCAAGCTCACTTTTCAGGAGAACACCTGTAGCAGCAAAGCATCAGCTGGTGCAAGCGGAAGCTCCACAGTGGCTAAACATCATCAGTACCCCTGAGATGAGCTGTTGCATGAACGAGAATAGCTAAACACCCTTGTTTCAAAGATAGAATGTGCAGATTGGCACACAACAAGAATCAACCAAGGGACTGGTATGCAATGAGTAATGAAAGCACTGTGCACCCCGTGGATTGCAGAGCCTTGAAGTAACAGACCACCGAAAAATAGGAAAGACCCATAACCCATTAAGCAGCAGGACCCAGCAATACCCAGTAGCAGTAGCAACACTTCAAGCCCTACAGGCAAGAAAACCTGCCCAGCAAAAGGCATGGAATCCCTTTGTTGAATACCTGAACCCTAAGTGGGGAAGCCCAACACAGCCATCACACCTTTCAAGAATCCAGAGCATTGCTTATTTGGGTTGTTATATAGCAACGTTACTCAAAGTACGGCTCGCGGCCCGCCAAGGTAGGTCCGTGGGGCCGCACTTTGAGTAACGTCGATCTAAACGGTGCCAGGTAATTTTGCAAGCAGTGTCCCCAGCTGACCGGCTCGCCTCATGACTCTCCTCCGTGTGGTAACACTGATCCTGATGCGGGCCCCCCCTCGAGCATGGAGTGTTTCCCACCTAACAAGATGAGTCTTTCGGAACCCACGCAGCGGTCGGTTTCATGACCATGCTGACTATCCTTTGATTGTCACCCCCTACCACCGTCTATGACCAGGTTTGGGCCGTTTTCACTCCTATTGCACTGTCAAGTTTATTTTTGTTGCAGGAGACTCCTGTTGTAGCATTGCCATTTTCCCATGGTTTATACCAGGATTCTTTTTCTTAGTCTTCTTGTTCTTTGTTTAGGGTCCTGTAGCTTTCGCCTGGTTATTGTAGCCAGGTGTGAGTGGTGGGAGGGGTGTTTTCCATTCTCAATCTATGCACGGTTATGTTATTTTGTAATGCAGTCCATTCACATAGTTTATGAGGACATCACATGATCCACACAGAAGAATAGTGACCTCCTCACACACAAATTCCTTTGGACTTACTTTCATGGCCTGGAATGTACGAATGTACGTGGTCTAAATAATCCCCATAAATGCAGGATGGTGCTGCAATACCTCCGCAGGCATGCGATGCAGGTTGCATTCCTGTAGGAGACGAACCTTGCGGCTGGGACGGCGCCATCATTTGCCACCACCTGGGGCCAACACCAGTACTTTACGAGTTATAGCACCTACTCCCATGGGGTTTGTATTCTGGTCCACAAGTCTTTTCAGCCACTATCGAGCTAGATGGACTCAGAGGAGATATTTGATGGTTATGGGGCTGCTAGAGAAGCGAAAAATGTTGTTAGTCAACATGTATGCCCCCAATATTGACGCCCCAGAATTTTTCCAAGACATTAATTCCCATATTGATCGTTCCGACACCGATCATATTCTGCTCGACGGGAACTTCAACTTAGTAATAGATCAGACGCTCGATACCACTTCTCATGCCCCGTCCTCCAAGCCCCGCTCCCTTAAGGCGTTGAAAGATCTCTGTTCCGCTTTTGTGTTTCACGACCTGTGGGGGCCACATGGCTCTTGTGTGTTGGCATATACTTTCCACTCTGCACCACACGGCACCTAGTCCCACACAGACTATTGGATACTCGCAGGTGCTGCTCCGCAATGGGTCACGGCGGTTCAGCATCTCCCCCGGACGCTATCTGACCACCCCCTTGTGCTATTATCTCCCTCTATACCTGTGTCAGGAGCTGCAGAAAATTCTGGAGGTTCCCGGAAATGGCACTGCTGGGTGCACCATTCTGTTCCTCTTTGCACGAATCAGTGCTTGACTTTTTTTTAATGGAATGTGGGATGGGTGGACACTTGGGTGGTATTGTGGGATGCCTTCAAGGCATATATCAGAGGCGTTTGTATCTCATCAGACGCTGCTTGTAGGAAGTTGGCTCTGTACATCCTATCTCAAAGTGAGAGATAGTGTGCACAGAGTCAAAGGGTTCCCCTTAGAGGTTGATAGTGGCAAAATTAGATAATACTAATGCTCTATTTTGTGGTAGTGTGGTCGAGCAGTAGACTTCTCAGAGAGTAGTGTGAAGCATTTGTTGTACACACACAGGCAATAAATGAGAATACGCACTCAAAGGCTTCACTCCAGGCCAATAGGTCTTTATATAGAAAAATATTATTTTCTTAATTTATTTTAGAACCACTAGATTCAGAATTTAGGTAAGTACATAAATTGTAAGTTACTTCACAAAGGTAAGTATGGAACTTTGAATTAAAACAGTAATGTACAGTTTTGGCAAATAGCTCTTTTAAAAGTGGACACTGCAAAAATCAACAGTTCCAGGGAGAGGTAAGTATTGGTTAGTTTCTCAGGTAAGTAAAGCACTTACAAGTTCAGTCTCCTGGGCATAGGCAGCCCACCACTGAGGGTTCAAGTCAACCCCAAACACCTGGCACCAGCAACACAGGACCGGTCAGGTTCAGAGTTCAAAGTAGGGCCCAAATAGCATAGGCGCCTACGGGGAACAGGGGTGGTCCGGTTCCAGTCTGCTAGCAGGTAAGTACCTGCATCCTCGGGGAGCAGACCAGGGGGGTTTTGTAGAGCACCGGGGGGGTCCCAAACAGGCACACAAAATATACCCTCAGAGGCACAGGGGCAGCGGGGTGCTGTGTGTGAACAAGATGTCGGCTTTTGTGTTGAAATCAACAGAGGGACCCCAGGGCCACTCTGGTGATGCAGGCAGGGCAAAGGGGCTTCTCGGGCCAGCCACCAACTGGGCTAGGATGAGGGCCACCTGCTGGTAACTCTTGCACCAGTGATTGGTTCCTCTAGGTCCTGGGGGCTGCAGGTGCAGTGCTTCTTCCAGGCGTCGGGTTCCTTTGTTACCGGGCAGTCGCGGTCAGTGGGAGCCTTTGGATCCTCTCTGCAGGCGTCGCTGTGGGGGAGCAGGGAGGTTGACTCAGGGTGTCCACGTCATGCGAGTCGCCGGGTGGGGTCTCTCTGCAGAGTTGGTTCTTCCAGAAACAAGCCGGGGGAGTTGGGTGCAGAGTGAGAAGACTCACGCTTCCAAAGTGAGGCTGGAGTCTTCTTTAGAGATGGTTTCTTTGTTGCAGTTTTGGACAGAGCTGCTGTCCTCTGGAGTTTCTTGGTACTTTAGGTGCAGGTCAGTCCTCTGAGTCATCACTGCCATGTCGACTTATTCATTTTCTCCCCACCAGCACACGCAAGCTGTGAGGTAGTGTGCATGTGCTGAGTGAGGGTGGCATAAAACACACTGCAACCCTTAGAGACCTTCCCTGGCCACAGGGCCCTTGATACCTGGGGTACCACTTACAAGGGACTGATGTGTGTGCAAATGCTGTGCCGATTGTGGAGACAAAAGGTACAGTTTCAGGGAAAGAACACTGGTGCTGGGGCCTGGTTAGCATGGTCCCAGCACACTTTTAATCATAACTAGCATCAACAGAAGGCAAAAAGTTAGGGGGTAACCATGCCATGAGAGGCATTTTCCTACACTGCTGTTTTGCATGACATATGTAGTGGTCTTGAGCGGGTCGATCCACTGCTGCTGAGGCTGCCTCCCAACTGGCATTCCTCGTAGGCTTTTGCTTGAGGAATTCAACGACTTAGCAGAGCATGAGGTGCAATACATGAGCAGATATACTAAAGCCCGTAGATATGGGGAGAGAGATAGACCCGGGAGACTACTTGCCAGATTAATCAGACCACCTTCTCCCGGATTCCATATACTTGAAATTCTAAGATCTGACAGCAACATGGCCATCGGCATCACTGAGGTCCTGGCGGAGTTTAAAAAAAATATATATATTACTCAGTCTTTATACTGCAAGAACTGAACCCTCTGGTTCAACACTTCAGGATTATCTTGACAAAATCACTTTGGTTGTCATCTGCCCAACAGCAACTCCTCAGTGAGCCCTTCTCTGTTGAAGAGATATCACAAGCAATAAATTATTTGGCTGGGATGCGTGCCCCGGGGTTGGATGGGTTCACTGGGGCATTTTACACGCAATTTGTGGACACTCAGTCCTCACCTCCTCTCTGTGTATTCAGAAGCCTAGAGATTGGGGCCTTGCCGGAATCGATGAGAGGCAGTCATAGCTCTGTTGCTGAAACCTGGTAAAGATCCTCTGAACTGTGGGGGTCTTGCCGCCCTCTCTCCTTGATTAACTTTGACAACAACATTTTTTGCCAAAATGATAGCCACACGTCTATCCCTATTATTGGAGACCATCCGCTCTCCTGCTTGGTCCAGCTTTATTTCGCACTGTTCCACTTCCATTAACCTGCACACTATATTTGCAGTGCTCAATAGTGTGCCCTGAGGTTCCAGCTGTTGACAAGTTATTAGATGCCGAGAAGGCTTTCAACTCGCTAGAGTGGCCTAATCTACACACACTGCTGCAAAAGTTTGGGTTCCCCCGGGGCTATACCGAATTAATCTTGCTGCTCTATTTGCGGCCCACGGCAGCTTTAAGGCTCAATGGCGAGCTGTGTCCTTTTTTCCCCCCCAGTGACATGGGGCACTCTGCAGGGTTGCTCCCTAGCCCCCTTGCTTTTTATCCTGGCTATGGACCCATTGGTGCGCCATCTATGCGAGAGTCACATTCATACAGGGCTGCGGTGGACCACTGGTCCGCTGCTGGTATCGCTATACACGGACGATATCTTGCTGTTCATCCATCATCCAGAGTTCAACCTTGCACCAATATTGGAGGAGGTGACTCATTTTGTTGCACTCTTGGGGCTCCATATCAACTGGGCTAAATCAGAGCCCATTGACTGGTGTTATCCATTCGCCTGGGACGGAGTTCCCGTTACGCTGATGCTCTAATCTGTTGAAATACCTTGGTATTCACTTACACAGAAATAGGGAGAGGGTGCTGCAGCTCAATTACAGGCCTGCGGTGGTGAGACTTGCTGCCCAGGTAGACAGATGGGTAAAACTACTGATATCCATGGCGGGCCGAATATGGCTCCTCAGAATGGTGGTCCTCCCACAATTTTTTTTATCTGTTTCAAAACATTCTGATCCTGCTTTCAAATTCCTTTTCTGCAATGGTTCGTGGACTGACCACCCATCTGATATGGGCTAATCGTCATCCACGCATTCGCTGGGAGGTCCTGCCCTCCCGTATGAACGCGGTGGATTTGGTGTTCCTGACTTCCAGCTCTACTACCTTGTGGCACAATGCCACTACACATATTATTGGTATCACCAAGATGCTCTACTCCCATATTCTATCCCAGAGAGAGACCTTTCTACCCCTCTACTGCTGAATGCCCTTTTGCCAGGGTGTGTCCCGTTGCATAGTAGCGATATTCAAAATCTCTCTACCACCAGCTGGGCATGGTGCAGGCGTACTCGTGTGCTTCATTGCGGCACACTTTACTCTCCCACCTTGGTACTCATAAATAATCAATTTATACCCATCACTCAAGAGGCATTAGTCCAACGCACGGTGCGCACCTTCCATCTGGACACCTTTGGGAATATTTTGCTGGATGATCACGTATTCTTACGCCTCTGGTCTTCGATTCACTGATGCTACACACTTACAACAGTTTGTACTCTGCTGGCTGCAGCACGCCGTGCGGGCATGCTACACCACATATCCTTTGGCCCCTGAAGAGTTCGCTCCTCTTAACTTGGTGGCTACTGCTGATTCAGGTACACGTTTGGCATCCAAACTTTATTGATCTTGTATTAACTCTCTTCCGATACCGGACACTCAACTCATGGAATCCTGGGAGAGGGATCTGTGTTGTCCCTTGACGCAGCAGGTGTGGGACACATGCTGTGCGAAGACCAGGTTTGTCTCATCCAATCAACGTCATAAATTACTCCACTTTAAAATTTCTTAGGAGAATGTACATCACATCCACAGATATTGCCCGTATTGACCCGAGCAGCTCCTTTGCTTGCTCCAACTTCTGACTTTATACATATGGCCTGGACCTTCCCAGGGATCAGTTCTTTTTGGCGCAAGGTGTTTGACACACTGTCGCCCATTGTTGATTTGCCTCTGCGGCACAACCCGCTTGTGGCCCTTCTTGGCTACACAAGTGACCTACCCAAGACCATTAGATGCCTCACCATGCTTTCTCTCCTTCTAGCAAAATGGGCGGTCGCGCTCAGATGGGGTTCTACAAATACACCCAATACAGTGACTTGTACGCCACTTTGCACCCTGTGAGTTCCAGACCCAAGGATATCTGGCAACCGCTGAGAAATTGCTTGCACTTTCCACTTCTGTTCCAACAGCCAAGGCGTCAACTGATGCCAGTCAAGGTTAAGTTCACCATGCTCACGCTATTCACTCTGTGACGTTTGTTTTACTCATGTCTACTGCCTACCTTGCTTGAGATTTGTAGTTGACATGGATATAATGGAAATGTACTGATTATTGTCTGTCTTTCTCTGTGATATTATTCTCATGCTTGAACTGTATATTGCTGTTTGCTTGTTAACTGCATATATCAAAATGAGAAATAAAAATGTAAAAATATATATTATATTCTTTGGTTTAAGCATACTCCTTTTAAAAATTGTTTGCCTACTGAAGACAACCGAATTGTATACATATCAAAGTGCTCACAAACGCGAGAATGAAAAAAACTATTTGCCTAATATAGCACCGTTTCAGCGCAGGAGCAGATTTATTCAGGTTTTCTGGTGTGTCACTTTATACAAATCAGCCAGCAAATGGGGATGGATTTGTCTTTAGGTAAAGGCTTTGCTTTCGTCTTAGTGCATTAATTTTTTACATATAGTGTAAACTCAACCGGAAGGTATGGTAGCGCTATACATGAGTATCAGTCAGACTACACAGTCATTGTTTATAGCGAAGGGAGCTTTCAATGAATACCTTGCCCGCTTCTGAAAGAGATAGAGGGGGGGACCAGGCCGATCACCTAATGGAGCAGATTGATACAGCGATTAAAGCAGGAGGCAGCTCGACGGAGGCCTGTTTTCTTTTGAAGCAGTGTCCTTGAAAATAACGTTCGCAGAGTTGCGTGCATTTAAAGCGTGCTTATGTTTAAGCACAGAAATTACCAATTTTTTGAAAAAAAATTTGCACACATTATAAACTTTTGTACAGCTGTATAATTTTAGAGTTTTTGGCGCACACTGACTTGCTGGAAGCCCAAATGAGTAGAATTCTTTGCTTTGTATTGATTACTCTTAATTATACTTTTTCTTATCGCATTTATTACATTCAACAGTATGTCTGTCCTGCATATTCAACACAAACCTTTCTTAAAATAAATTTTTCAGCCTCTATAAAGTTCCAGGCAGTAAATGACTGTTGGCACCACTTTACCATATGCTCATTTACAGTACTTCACACTCTTTGCAAGCTAGTCACTGTGGAGATGTTGTTAGAGTACACAAAACACGATAACATCCATTCAAAGGGCGGAAACAGCCACAATTAACACACAGGCAAACAGTTTTATTTCTTTCCAGAGTGACTGCTTGCCTAAAAGAAGTGTAAATGTGAGTGACAGGTTAATTTATTTATAAATATAAATAAATGGAGCTCGGAAGCTTGTATTGGGTTGAAATAATAAGACTTTTTTTTCCAGTTGTATTACAAAGGAGTTACCAGCTGAGCTGTCCAGTGTGCGGTTTCTTAAAGGACGTTAACACTCCCTTATGCCAAAGGGGTTTCAGGTGTCCCAAATAGTCTCCACTTCTTTAATCTGGATTTAACTCCTGGCTCTCTGGTTACAGACACATACCTTTACGATGCTTTAACTAATAAACGTTTTAAGAAGTACCATGCTACATTTCCAACTTAGTAACTTGACTCTTGCTCTACCCTCGTCCCAAAAGTCTCCCACTGCAGGGGTACCAAACGTCATGCAAAGGCACTAAACGACAAGCCAGGGTTAATAGAGTACGGCATCTCTTTAGGTTTAAATATATTTTATGTCTCTCTAGTGTGGGCCAGAAATTAAACCTGGGCACTTTTGAAAAAGACCTTCAGGCCCTATCAGATAGTCTGACAAAAAGGCTTCAACAGATACAAAAGGAACAACTTTCACCCTGCACTTACACACTTATCAACCTTCATTCATACACCACTCACAATGCACACAGTGCACTTACACCATTTTCCCTGCAATGCTTTGCAGGCCTTTACTTGTACAAACATGTTTACTCTTAACTCAGCCTGTGGTGGTCCTAGGACAATGGGACCACCTTCAAAACGTTCACCGCAATGTTTTCTGTTTAGATCATCTCGGAGTCCTCACTCTAGGTTAGTAGGCACACAAAATAATAACCCCTCACACCATTCATTGTCTTTTAAGCTCTCTTATGGCTGGAACTTTTGTTTTACAGTTAGGAGTATTTTTTTGTTTTAAAGGCCTTGTTTGAAATAATATTCCAATAGGCCTGATAGTCCTTTAGTTATATGCAGGTTCACCGGAATTATGTGGCAAGAAAAGTCCAGTTATGCATTTACAACACCAATAGCTCTAACTCAAGCAAATGCGAGACCAACTGCATTGTAATGTTTGTTAATAATGTGATTAGGCTATTCAGGTGACTAAACACCTGAGCTATGTTTATCTTTAGAATAGCTATAGTATGTTAAACTGGGTCTGCTAGCTTGATGGCTGGGACAATTCAAGGATCAAAAGCTAGAGAAGGTGATGGGAGGAATGTCTGCATTAAGTCTTACCACTGCCAATCGTTTGGGGGGGTGCGATCCAACCCATCATTCTTTTGCTCACTACGCCACCTTGCTATGGACCAAGCGTTATGCAAATCAGTCTTTACCCTGCTTCAATAGAACAGTCCAGTCTGAACTGCCAGGACAGGTCCTCTCTGAACCAGAAGACAAGGTGTGCAGTGGTTGGGGCTCATCACTCTGGTACTGCTTGGTTACAGTAAAACAGTGATAATGGGACTCCTGTATGGAGTATCCTTGGCCATGTGTGGCATTACATAAAACAGGAGTGGCATGGTGGACAAAAGAACTATGGGTTGGAATGCTACCTGCGCGATTGCTAGTGGTTAGACTTATTGCAAAAGCATTCCTCCTATTGCCTTTTATGTGTTCAATAGTTCAAGCATCTTCAAAAAAAATCTGTAGAGATCCAGAAGAGGCATGCCAGGGCAACCTGTAGCACAATGTATTTTTCCTGTGGCATGGAAATGCTGCCTTCAGTGAAGTAGTGGCCTAGATCTCAGATTTGATGAAAAATAAGACCATTATTTACTTATCGTCAGGCAACTCCAAGGAAGAGAGAAAATGTATTCCTTTTATGCTATGGGCAAATTAAAAATGTTGGAAGTACGTGAATGAAAGCGAGTGCTGCCATTCAGGAATGAGAGAACAAAGAGTGGTTTAGTTTGATAAAAATCCACCCAAAAAGACTAACAGGCTCAGGTAAAAAAAATAATGTGTTCTTCAGTTGATTGACTGATTTGACATCCAATCAATCAATCAGCATTTGTATTAGCTCTGTCACCCCTATGGGTATCTGGGCACGGAGGTGCAAAGTCTCCATCGAAAAGCCAGGTCTAGAGTTTCTTTCTGAAGTCCACAAAGGTGCTGCTCAAAGATGGAGGGGCAGGTCGTTCCAGGTCTTGGCAGCCATGTAGAAGGAAAGGGCCACCGCTGCGTCTGTGACGGATGAGGTGGGTATGCACAAGGGCTAGTGAGGAGGAGCACAGGTGTCTGGTGGGTTGACGGAGGTTCAGTCGGTGCTTGATGTAAGCTCGTCCTTGTAGTGCTTTGTACGCGTACAACAGGATCTTGAAATGACATCTCTTCTGGATAGGGAGCCATTGGAGGTTTCTGAGGTGAGGGGTGACGAAGGTCTTTGGCTGCAGAATTCTGGGTGGAGATGCTGGAGTAGACTCCGTTGCGTAGTCGAGGCGGCTGGTGACGAGGGCCTGGGTGACTGTCTTTCTGGTGTTGACTGGGATCAATCTTAAGATTCTGCACAGAGTCCGGAGGGCGTGGAAGCAGGAGGAGGCGACTGCGCTGATGTGTTTCATGGTCAGTTCAATATTGAGGATGATGCCTAGGTTGTGTGTGTGGTCTGTTGGTGTGGGTGTAAGTCAGTCAGAGTTCGGCTGACCACCAGCTGGGGTACCATATGGATGCGTTTTTCCTGAAGTTCAGTTCTTCTGTCTTGTTGGGGTTCAGTTTGAGGGCAATGGCTCTCATCCAGTTGGCTATACTGGTTATGGTGTCGCAAAAGTTTGTTCTGGTGGTGAAAGGTTCTTTGGTGAGCGAGAAGATAAGTTGAGTGTTGTCTGCGTAGGAAATTATGTGGAGACCGTGGGATCTGATGGGGGGGCGGGGGTCGTGTAGGTGTTGAACAATGTGGGGTGAGGAATGATCCTTTAAGTGAGCTGCACATGTTCTTGGGTTCGGAGGTGAAGGGAGGCAGCCAGATACACTGCATGAGTTTATTGAGGAAGGAGGTGATCCACTTAAGTGTTTTGCTGTATGTCGATGTAGAGTCTGTTGATGAGTGTGTGGTGGGATATGGTGTAGAACGCAGCTGAGGTGGTAGTAGGATAAGGGTTGCAGACTCCCCGCGGTCGAGGAGGGTTCTGATGTCTGTTGCTGCAATTAGTGCAGTCTCCATGCTGTGGTTGGCTCGGAATCCTGATTGAGAGACATCAAGCAGGTAGTTTTGTTCCAGGTAATCGTTGGTGTTGGCTGATGGCCTTTTAGTACTCTGGCAGGGTGGGGGAGCAAAGAGATTGGTCGATAATTTATGAGTTTATTGGTGTCGGAGAATTTCTTTAGCACGGGTGTTTCTATCTGTCCTGGAAGGCTGTCGTGTTGAGGATGCTGGTGAGTTCTGTGTTGATTTGGTTGGTTCGGAGGTTGAGAAAATTGTTGGGGGCATGGGTCAGTGGGTGTTCCGGAGTGGCTGGATGACATGATGGCCTTGGTGGCCTGTGTGGTGAGCATAGACCATGTGGTGATCGTTCTGCTGGTGTGTGGTGGTTGGCCGAGGCTGTTGAGGTAGGTTGAGAGCAGTGGGTCATGTGTGGGGAGCGGGGTGGTATATTGTTGCAGATGTTGGAAATGTTGCTGTGGAAATAGTCCAAGAGTGTGTTGCAGAGTTCTTGGGAGAGGTGGATTGTGTGCTCTGTGGCTGCTGGGTTGTAGTAATCCTTGAATAGTTCCTTGATGTGGTTGGATGCTGTATCCACACAGGCTGCGAAGGGGGCTTACTTGATGTGCAGGTAGTAATTGATGAAGGCTGCTTTCGGAGTGGCTCTGTCGGAGGGGTTCTAGGTGGAGAGCCATTGTTTCCAAACTCTGTAGCAGTTGTGCTTGGTGGCTCTGGGGTGTATCAGCTGGCTTGTTTTGAGGTCTTGTTGGTTCTTGCTGGTTTCATCAAGGCAACTTATCATTTGGTGATCCAGGTGGAGACGTTCTGGATGGCCTGTTCTACATCTGAAGGGTATCGGCTTGGGGGGTGCTGAGGGCCTAAGCCCACTGTCTCTGCTACTTTGCGCCAGCTGCAGTAGGGGGAGGAGCTGTGATGCTATGCTGTGCGCTGGACATGGTGAAATGAAGGATGGTGTGGTCGGACCAAGCGAGTTCCGTGACATGGCTAAATTTGCCTCCGTCTCTGGAGGAGAAAATGGGGTCGAGTGTATGTCCTGCTTTGTGTGTGGGTTCGGTGACCAGTTGAAAAATTGAGAATTAACTGAATCCTGTACAATATATAAAACAAGAGTGCTGTACAAAGTATAGACTGTATGGCCCTCACCACCTACATCCAGACTGTTTCAGCTCTATCCAATCTGTAACTAAATCACTAGGTTCTACTATCCTACCCCACCCCCAACCTGTCTTTCAAGGTAGACAGTCTATGGTGGTTAGTTTACAATGTGTCTCCCTCATACACTAATTAGGGCTATACAGTGGCCAAAAAACTATGCAGAGTTGGGGGCCACCACATCACTATTGCATGATATTCGGACAAACTAGGTTTAGAAGCCCAAACGTTTTAGAGTTGGGTAACTGTTTAAGGAATGATATTTGTACTGCGTGTTCCAGCAGAATTGTTAGGTTTAAAAACGCAACTGTGCTATTGTTTCAACATATTAAATGGAAATCATGCTTTAAAAACAAGTTGTGTATACTGATTGTCATGTTCGCCTGCTTCTGAAGTAGTTCTTTGAAGTGTACAGGCATCTACTTGGTTAAACTTTTAACATCATTCGTCCTTGGCCAACAGAGTCCTGAAATAGGAGTAGAATTTGGACACCATGTTTAGGACAGCACATACATAAAACTATGCAGTATTAATGACCATTGCTTTAGTTTCCAGGTCACATTATTATCACAAATTATTAAAAGAATTCGGAGGCTGTCTCCTTTTGATTACAAAATGGCCATATAACTGGGGACTTTTCATTTCCAAATAAAGTTGCCCAATTTATTAAATAAGTATACTTCTTCACAGCAAGCGTGTAACAGAACATTTACACACGGCTTTTCATAGTCATAGGTTTTTTTTTTTTTTTTAAATAGTATCTTTCTTTTGCCACTTGTGAGTTTCCAGCATTCTATATTCACATATGTATAACTTAAAATGGGGTAAGAAGGGCCCTTTCTCGCTCCCTAGAGCAATTGTACATATCAATTATGTAATTAGACATCCAGGACTGCTGGTATTTTGCTACCTGCATATGGTCATAAGTAACCCTCCGAGCTCCTGATGAAGAGGCCAATGGATTGTCGTAATTTCCGTATCTTGAAGGATGATGGTCCAGGTGACCAGCTTCAAATGAATATCCCAAAACTACCGGGTCAAATAGCGCCACTGAATGTAACTATTTGTTCCCAATAGGTAAACCCATGTCTGTCCCTTGAATAGTAGCCTTCAAATAAAATAGCCTGACCTACAGGGAGATAACTTCTGTGTCTGTCCACTGTAGTTTGTATATTTTAGAGAAAAGCAGCATACAGCCAATCAGTAGTTAGAATGGTGCATTCCCATATTGGACCCATGTTTAATAACTATTGTTTTCTATTTTTAAACACTTAGTGGAGATACCGCAATCATAACGGGCTTCAACATGAAACCAACATTCATGTGAAACTCACTTATCACAACTATAAGATCAGGCAGAAAGTACTGCAATTGAACGACTCAAACTATGCAACAATTTTAACTTAAACCTGAAGACAGTTTTCAACTATCTCTGGCATACCATGCAACCAGTAACTGAGCTTGCATATAGGTTCAAACAATATTTTTTTTGTAAATGAAAGACACACAGAATTGCACTGGTGGAAAACCGAAATAGTGAACAAAGTGCACCCCAAGTGAAAAAACACAAATTCTAACAATTAAACTATCTGTTTTAGAAACCGCTGTTGAGGTACTGAAATATGAAGAAAGACTACCACAGCTGATAGTTGTACAGATGCGTCCACAGGGTGCTCTTGTGGAAATATATACTGCATACCGGTACTTAGCAGCGACTTACAGGACCCATCTTCTGAAGTTAAAGTAAATATGGGGCTAGGTCCAAGGCAACACCAACGAGTCACTTCGGGAGGCACTAGGGCATTGGGTGCAGAGGTGCTTTTCAGGATCTGGTGTCCTAATGTTGTCCTATCAGAAATAAAAAAAGACACTGCATACAGCAACAACTTAGAGGACTGTTCTTCTACAATTGAGGCGAGTATGGGGCAAGGTTCAAGGACGTACCAACAGATCACTTCGGGGCGCTCTGTGGCATCTGGGTGCAGAGGTGTGTTACAGCGTCAAGTGAACGATTCACTTCAACACAGATCAGTCCGGTCAGAAGAACGAGTTACTTACCTTCGGTAACGACTTTTCTGGTGGATACATTAGCTACCTATGGATTCCTCACCTAATGAATACTCCCATTGCGCCAGCATTCGACGGAAATCTTCTTCCTAGCTTCTGCACGTCGACGAGGACGCCACAGGTAGCTAATGTATCCACCAGAAAAGTCGTTTCCTAAGGTAAGTAACTCGTTCTTCTGATGGCTACAACTACCTGTGGATTCCTCACCTAATGAATAGAGTCCCAAAGCAGTACCGCGCCCGGTGGTGGGTGCCTGAATGGTCAAACCAAGAAATCCTGCAGCACTGACCATGCAAAATGGCCGTCCCTTCTGACCTCAGAGTCCAAACAGTAATGTTTCGCAAAAGTGTGAAGGGACGACCAAGTTGCAGCCTTGCAGATGTCGACCACAGGAACACCTCTGGCCAAGGCCGAAGTGGCCGACTTAGCTCTGGTGGAATGAGCTCTAATACCATCAGGAGGATCCTTCTTTGCTAAAGAGTAACACATTTTAATGCAAAGAACAACCCACCTGGAGAGTGTTCTTTTGTGGACTGCCTTTCCTCTCCTCTTGCCCACGTATCCGATGAAAAGCTGATCCTCCAGCCTGAAATCCTTCGTCCTGTCTATGTAAAAGCTTAACGCCCTCTTTGGGTCCAAGCGGTGTAGTCTCTCTTCTTCCTTTGAAGGATGAGGCGGAGGATAGAACGTGGACAGAGTAATTGTCTGGGCCAAATGAAAGGGTGAAACAACCTTCGGAAGGAAAGCAGCCTTGGTCCTCAACACCACCTTATCCCTGTAAAAAGTTGTATAAGGGGTTTTTACTAACAAAGCCTGCAACTCACTCACTCTCCTTGCAGATGTTATAGCAACCAGGAAGACTGTTTTAAGAACTAACAATCTTAAGGGGCAAGAATGCATAGGTTCAAAAGGGGACCCCATAAGGAAAGTTAGGACCAAGGACAAATCCCATTGAGGCATAACGAAAGGATTGAGGAAATGTATTCATAAGGCCCTTTAAGAATCTAAGTACTATAGGAGATTTAAATAACGAAGGCTGGTCTGGAAGACAAATGAAGGCTGACAAAGCAGACAAGTAACCCTTAATAGTAGCCACTGCACAACCCCTCTGTGCTGAAGACAAAGCAAAAGATAAAACATCTGACAAATGAGCACGTAAGGGATCAATCTGTCTCTCTCCACACCATACCACAAATTTAGACCACCTATTAGCCTAGATAGATTTAGTGGAGTGTCGCCTGGCCGCTAAGATAACATCCACTACATCAGGCGGGAGAGAAAAGGAACTCAGGTTGCCCCGCTCAATCTCCAGGCATGAAGGTGCAGACTGGAGGTTGGGGTGTAAAACCTGCCCCTGCGACTGCGAGAGGAGGTCTGCCCTGAGAGGGAGACTGAGCGGAGGGCACAGTGAGAGTTGGAGAAGATCTGAATACCACACCCTTCTTGGCCAATCCGGAGCTATTAAGATGACTTGGGCCCGGTCTTGGCGAATCTTCCTCAACACTCGAGGAATCAAGGGTATGGGGGGGAAACGCGTAAAGCAACTGGTCGCACCAGGTTCTCTGAAACGCGTCCCCCAATGCTCCTTGCACCGGATACTGGAGGCTGCAGAATAACGGCCAGTGCGAGTTCTCTCTGGTGGCAAACAGATCTATCCGAGGAAACCCCCACATCTGGAAGATTAAACGGACTTGATCTGGATGGAGACGCCACTCGTGGTCGGCCAAGAAATGGCGACTGAGACTGTCCGCATGTACATTCAAGACTCCGGCCAGATGATTTGCTACCAAGCAAATCTGATGGTCCTTTGCCCAGGACCATAGACGAAGAGCTTCTCTGCAGAGAAGGTACGACCCCACTCCTCCCTGTTTGTTTATATACCACATCGCGGTAGTATTGTCCGTCAGGACCTGAACCGACTGACTGCGAAGGGATGGAAGGCCTTGAGAGCCAGACGTACAGCCCGTAACTCCAACAGATTGATGTGAAACATCTGTTCCTCTGGAGACCAAAGCCCTTTGATCTCTAGGTCCCCCAGATGAGCTCCCCACCCTAGAGTGGAAGCATCCGTTATGACCGTGGTCACTGGTGGAGGCTGCGTGAACGGCCTCCCCCCGGAAAGATTGTCATCCGCAATCCACCACTTCAAATCCGTGGCAGCATCTCTGGAGATCTTGACAGAACCTTCGAGATCTCCTTTGTGTTGAGACCACTGCTTTCGGAGGCACCACTGAAGAGCCCTCATGTGCCAGCGAGCATGCGTGACCAACAGTATGCAGGAGGCAAACAGACCGAGCAGACGTAGGACCTTGAGGACTGGAATGACCGCTCCACTTTGAAACATTGGAACCAACGCCTGAATGTCTTGAATCCGCTGAGGCGGAGGGAAGGCTTGATTCAATGTCGTATCCAGTACTGCCCCTATGAACAGGAGGCGCTGAGAGGGCTCTAGGTGAGATTTGGGCACGTTCACCGAAAAGCCCAGGTCGAACAACAACTGGGTTGTCGACTGCAGATGCTGCAACACAAGCTCCGGGGACTTGGCTTTGATCAACCAATCATCCAGGTAAGGGAATACTGCTATCCCCTTCCTCCTGAACTCTGCCGCAACCACTGACATCACCTTCGTGAAGACTCGAGGTGCTGAAGTAAGACCAAACGGGAGGACCGCAAACTGATAGTGCTGCGACCCTACCACAAACCGGAGATACTTCCTGTGCGACTTGAGTATCGGGATATGAAAATAAGCATCCTGCAAGTCGACAGACACCATCCAATCTCCCTTGTTCAACGCCAAAAGCACCTGAGCTAGGGTCAGCATCTTGAACTTTTCCTGTTTGAGGAACCAATTCAAAATCCTCAGGTCCAGGATTGGTCTCAACCGACCATCCTTCTTGGGAATCAGGAAGTACCTTGAATAACAACCTTGACCCTTTTCCTGCTCTGGAACCAACTCCACCACGCCCTTTAAAAGGAGGACTTGAACCTCTTGTTCTAACAACAGGAGGTGTTCTTCTGAACAATAAGATGGGCGGGATGGGGGGGGAAACTCCTGAAAGGGAAGGGTGTAGCCTTTTCTCACAATGCTGGTAACCCAGGCGTCTGTTGTGATGACCTCCCACTTGCGAAGAAAATACAGTAACCTTCCCCCTACAGGAGAGGAGAGAGTGGGAATTGGTGGAAGCCTAAGGCTGCTTCCCCTGCTGCACCCCTCCAGAGGAAGAGGAAGAGGCAGAGTGCTGCTGAGAGGCTCCCCTGGTACGAACCCTACCCCTCCCTCGAAAAGATCTGTAGGTGAGAGAAGAGGTAGGCTGTTGAATTTCCCCCGAAAGGAGGAAGAGGATGAGCCACGACCAAATCCTCGAAACCTCCTAAAAAATCTGGAGGAGGCAGAAGAAGTGGCTTGTAGTCCTAACGACTTGGCCGTGGCCCTGCTCTCCTTAAACCTCTCCAAAGCCGAATCTGCCTTGGCACCAAAGAGCTTGTCCCCATCAAAAGGGAGGTCCAACAGGGTCGACTGCACATCCGAAGAGAACCCTGAGTTGCGAAGCCAAGCCTGTCTTCTCGCAACCACAGCCGTGCCCATCGCTCTGGCCACCGCGTCAGTTGTATCCAACCCAGATTGGATAACCTGGGTTGCAGCAGCTTGAGCGTCTGACACGAGATTCAACAGCCCTTGAGGAACCTTTGTATGCGTAGATGTTGTCTCGTCCATCAGAGCATAAATGTACCTCCCCAAAATACAAGTAGCATTGGTGGACTTTAACGCCATGCTACATGACGAAAACACTTTCTTGGATTGCGTATCCATCTTTTTGGAGTCCCTGTCCGCCGGCACTGATGGAAAAGATCCAGGCGCAGATCTTGTCGAACAGGAAGCCTGGACCACCAAGCTTTCAGGCGTAGGGTGTCTGGAAAGAAAGCCAGGGTCAGTTGGTGCAGTCCGATACCTCCTGGCCACAGACCTATTGACCGCGGAGGAAGATACCGGCTTCTTCCAGACCTCCAACACAGGTTACAGCAGCGCCTCGTTAAATGGCAAAAGAGGCTCTGCTGATGTAGAGGCCGGATGTAAAACCTCAGTCAGCAGATTTTGCTTCGCCTCAGTTACCGGCAAAGGCAGTTCCAGGAAGTTAGCTGCCTTCTTTATCACAGCATGAAAAGTGGCCGCCTCTTCAGTATACTCCCCTGGAGATGACAAGTCCCACTCAGGGGAAGTATCAATGCCACTAGCGGTGTCCAGCCCATGAAGACCCTCGCCAGAGTCCTCAATTTCTCCTTCCTCCAGGACCTGCTGATACTCTTGTTCTTCCAAGAGACGGAGAGCACGTCTCCTCGAATGCAGCCTCTCCTCAATCCTCGGCGTCGACATGGCGTCAGCAGATGTCGAAGAACGACGCCGATCACCGGATCCGTCCGACGCCGGGTCAACAGGCGCCACAGGTAGCTTCGGCGCCGAACCAGGAGTCGGATGAAGAGAAGACTGCCTCGGAGTCGCAGAAGGCCCAGACGGCGTCACTGGCAGAAACACCAAAGCCGATGGAGCCGAAGCCGATGGAGCCGAAACCTCCGGAGCCGAAGTCTCTGGAGCCACCGGAGCCGACACCGGTGCCGAGCCCACGTTCCCCAAGGGGAGAAAGGGCATGAAGGGTGCTGGTCGCAGCGGAGCCGGAGCACCCAAACTGAAAGCCAAAGGAACCGAAGGCCCAGCCGGTGCACCACCTGGAGCCATCTGCTGAAAGATGGAAAACATCGCATTTAAAAATGCGGTATTAATCGGTTCCAGGGGCCGGAAAATCCAGATACTGGGGTGCCTGGATCGAAGGCGACACCGACGCCGGCCTCGACATCTGCAACGTCGCTGAGAACATTTGAGGCTGTGGCACCTCAAATACTGAAGGCGGCTGGCCCGAAGACCCGTGCGAAGTCGGCGAGGCTGGAGAAGGCAACAGCTTCGATGGATGAGGAGTGACTGTGGGGCTGACCTCCCAAGTCTTCCGACGCCGAGTCGATGGCGACCTCGACCGAGACCTCTCCTTACTCGACCGGCGCCGTGAATCCTGACGGCGCCGGGAGTCTCGATGACGTCGATGAGACTTCGGCGAGGAGGATTTTCTATGGTGCCTCTTCTCCTTTCTCTTCGACTTCGCCATAAAAAGTTTGGCCTCTCGCTCCTTCAGGGCTTTCGGATTCATGTGCTGACATGAATCATACCTGGCCACATCATGGTCGGAACTCAAACACCACAAACAGTCCGAATGTGGGTCAGTAACCAACATCTTGCCCCCACATTCTCGACAGGGCTTAAAACCAGACTTCCTCCGAGACATAGTAACCTCAGAGAAAAAAACACACAGGCAAAAACACCCTAACTGCCGAACAGCAACAGTAGCTCCCTCGAAGATAACCGTTTCGAATGGCACGGAAAAAAGGGAACCGACGTCGGCGAGGACCTCTTATTGCCTGTATGACGTCAGACGGCGTCGCGTGGGCAAATGTGGCGTCCTCGTTGACGTGCAGAAGCTAGGAAGAAGATTTCCGTTGAATGCTGGCACAATGGGAGTATTCATTAGGTGAGGAATCCACAGGTAGTTGTATCCATCAGAAAGAGGCTGCCAGCCAGTCAGGGGGAACCCACAGGAGAGTTTGACCCTAAAGATCCTCTGGCACATAGGGACACCGTTGGCCTACTTCTCCTCAGGCTGTGAGGCTCAGGTGCAGTGGTGTTTTTTGATCACAGGTTCTGGTGCAGGGGATAGTCCTGATTGAAGGGGGCCTGCATACAGAGGCTGTAGGCAGCGTTGGAAGGCCACTTTTGGCAAACTCAAGGAGGGCTTTGGCTATGGAGGGCCTGATGACCATGTTGGCACCGTTAGCCCAGTTCAACGAGGGCTAGAAAGCATATGTGCAGTGGTCCTGTCAGGTTTTAGCGGGCCAGAGTCTTTGTGAGTCTTCTTTGGCACCTGCAGGGTGCAGGGAAGCAGCTTCGCTACTCCAAAGGAGATTCTGGGTACTTCGAGTGCTGCAAGAGGAGTCGTCTTCGGCACAATTATCGAGGAAAGAAGGCAGGCCAGCAGGTTTGAGACCAAGTCAGTTGCTGTTGCTCAGTTCTTGCTTTGCGGCTCTTTGGGAACCTTCTTTTGTAGTCCAGCAAATTTGAGTGTATTGGGGTGGGGGATGGGGGGGTCCCCTAAATACTCATTTAGGGGAAGGGTAGTAGCCAATGGGCTACTTACATCTAAGGTCAATGCGCCCCCTAGATGACCACTTCCTTTGGGGAGTGGGCATCACCCTGTCCCAAAATTCCCAATTCCAACACAAAAGATGGTGGCATTCCTAAGGCTGTGTTCATTTCATTTCAGGCTGGTCACTCTAACACCTCCTGCTTAGCTAATTTGCCTGCCTGTCCAGTTGTCAAATGGGCCCTGGGGCGCGTGTGTGGGTGGGTGGGCGGGGGGGCTAGCATTTCCCTTCTGAGGGAATCAAGATCTGCATACCAAGGGCAGTGGGCTTCTTTGAAGCTCCCGTGCCTTGGAATGCCGATTTTCAGGTCTTCTTGTTGAGTGTCTGTTGGTGGCAAACCAGTAGAAGCTAGTCAGTAAGCCTATCAGCAGCTGGTAGGTTTTCAGGGGGCACCTCCAAGGTGCCCTCTGGGTGCGTGTATTAATAAATCCATTGCTGGAATAATGAGGATTTATTAAAACGAGATGTTTGATACCAAACATCCCTATTTTCAGTGAAGCCATCATGTTGCTGGGGAACTCATCTTGACCAGTGTTCAGCACATGTATTTATAAGGCTTCCCTTTTCACTCACTAGGTCTAAGAACAGACAAAGACATAGTACGGACACATTTGCTCATGCAGGTATGCCTTTATCTGTAATAAAATGCACCCTGCCTTAGGGCAGTTAGGCCTGCTGTGTTAGGGAACATGGCTAGAGTGTGACATGTTGTGTTTTCACTTTTTGGAGCACCTTGCCACGCAGCCTGCAGGGGCAGTCTGTATGAATTTGTTGCTGGGTCCCTTAGAGTGGCACAAGTTATGCTGCAGCTCTTAGGTACACTCTTTAGTACCTATGCCCTAGGTACCAGAGGAAATATTTATCAGGGACTAACAAAAGGTGTTAAAGGCCTGGTCACTTGAGGATCCAGTGACCAGTAGTCTTATTTTTGGGGAAGGAACACTGGCACCAGGGACCTGGTTAGCAGGAAAACAAGCACTTCAGTCAAAGTTGCATCAGAAACCAGGGAAAAAGTTTGGCAGGTGCGCACTTCTGAAACAGAACCCAGTTTACTACATTTAATGACCGTTGAAGGCTTGCTGTGCAGTGATGAGGTGACCAGGGATAATGTTCTTAATTTTGTGAAGGACATACCCACTCTGTCTGAATATGAGCGGCTGAACTTGTGTATATTTAAATAGTCAATTCTATTTCCTCAGGCATGCTGCTGGATAAAATACCTTCTAGACCGGAGTAAAATGTGCTCTTCCTTGGCCAACTCATAAAAAAATATCTGTAGTAGATCAGTCTGAATCTTCGGTGCCAGATTAATTGAAAAGAGCACTGGTGGTTCCTTTACTGAAAAAGGCCTATGTTAACCAGTCGCTCCTGGCCAATTTTTGCTCATTATCATTATTGCCTTTCCCAGTTAAAAACATGAAAAATATGTTAACCAACAGATCTCTGGCTTCACTGAGGACAATTTGACAACCAATGACTCTCCTTTGGGATGTTGTACTGCTTAAGACGCTGAAACTGCCTTAGTTTCTGTCCTGAATGATCTAAGAATGTAGGCAGAAAGATCACTTACTGGCTCCATTGTTACTTGACGTATCTGCTGTGTTCGATCAGTATCCCGTACCATATTGCTTTCAAGGATAGCAGAGGTTGGTATCAGGGGAAACACCCTGAAATGGTGCAAGTCCTATTTGAAGAAGCAATACAAGTCAGTTCATCTTCCACCTTATTAGTCAAGGTTTTGGGCCATGGGACAGGGAGTCCCCTCAGAAAATCTGAATATGTGTCCCTTCGTACGGTCCCTTAGACCACATAGGGTAAATTTCATGGCCTTTGTGGATGACACACAATTGCTTATATCAATTAACTACAAAATACCTCATCCCTTTGACTTATTCCATCAATGCATGACAGATGTCACCGCTTGGCTGTGCCAAATTTCTGTAAAAATGTAATGTGGACAAGGCAAAGATTTTGAGCTGTTCGCTTAATAGTCCCTTATGAGCTCTCCCTCCGATTTTGGCCCATATCTTATGACACCACTCCCTCCCATTTGGAGCCAGTCCACAACCTTGGCATTTATATGGATAATAAACTATCCTTCACTAGCCATGTGAATCACCCATCTAGCTCCAGTTAATACTTTGAAAAGGCATAAGCGAATTCAAAATGCTGCTGCCAGACTGGCATTACAAAGGCCTCGCTATTGCTGTCTACAACATTTGAAGCTTTACATTGGTTGCTTCTAAGAAGTTAACATTTACATTTTGTTCTCTATACGGCTACATGCTTGCTGCGCTCTTCTGATGCACAAAGTCTTTAAAAAGCTGGTTTTATATGCTTTAGTTCAATGTTGTTACTATTTTCTACTCAGATTGGCATTACTTGGCGCCAGTATATCTGTTTTGGTAACACAGGTGCTTTATGAAACTGGATAACATCTCATCACGTTTTGGTTTGGGTGGGTGACACTAGGTGGTCTTCACATTAGTGCGGAAATCTCTTTTCGATTAAGGCCTTGACATGACCGATATCTATGGACACTATCTTGCTGCACATTTAGTTCCCCATCATTGAATGGTTCACAAGGGGGTGATTTGACCCAGCATAATGTATAGAACTACACCTTCTGGGATTTGAGGGTCTTCCTGGCCAGTTTTATGGCAACCCAAGGCCATTAACTGTGCCTTCTTGCACCCGGGTGACAGTGCTTTGTTGGAGGGCGTCCTTGCGTTTTATCCAAAGGAACCGCCACCTTAGACATGACTGCTCTGACAGGGCACCTGGCTTAAACAAGTATAGGGTCTTGCGGGATTAGCCAATGAGAACAAATAGGGAAGGGATCACATACTTGGGATACATTCACTGAGATGGGACACTGATGTCCTTTCAAGAACTAAGGGACCAACATAACTTTCCCTATACACAGTTCTTCATGTCCCTTCAGGTGCATCATGCTTTGCAGGTTCACCTCCCAACAGAACCCTAGATTTAATCCTCTTGAAGCAAAGCTTCTAATGGGGCGCTTGGGCAATGGAGCCTTATCAGTGATTTAATGCTCTCTGATGATCAAAGCACTGGATAGGTTTTCTCCTCTGACAGCGGTGGGAGGGTTGGGTGGGTGAACTGGTTGATGACAACTGGAGAGAGACATGTTTGGCCCCAAGAGAGCTGGCGATTTCCCAGCCACTGCGGATGGTCCAGAATAATTATCTTCATGCAACATATCTGTCTCCCTAACGGCTACAGCAGATGGGCCTGGTGGCTCAAGCCACCTGTGCAAAATGTTCCCCCTTGGATGCCCACTTCTTTGACATGGTCTGATTTTGTCCGGCCCTATGATCCTTTTGGCATGGGGTGAGCTGGGAGATCTCAGTGGTACTGGGCCATCCCATTGATCTGGATCCCCTGGTGGAGCTACTGGCTCTTTTGGAAGAACTTGGAGAGCCTGAAAGGAGCTTCATAGGAGTAGCCTGTCTGGTAGACACAAGATATATGCATGCCAGTGGAAGCAACCTACGCCCACCACTCGCGGCTGGTTTGATGGAAGGGGGTTGACTTGTGTGCACATCAAGAAAAAACAAAATAGGAGGCAAGGTGATGCCCTCATAAACATAAGATATGAGGGAGGTGGTGGGCATATCACAGACTACCGGGGCAATGAAGAATACTGTTTGGTATGAAAGTTCTGATTTAATACTATGTTCTGGCTCTACCATAACAACAATATCTGTATCACAGTGGATGATGCGTTGTGTTACTAAACTCAAAATTTGGTTGTAAGAATAAAAAAAACACACACAAAGACATTACAAAATAACACTGAAATAGAACATAGCAGTAAATCATAGCATTAAAGCACTGCTTTACAAAACATGTAACCGTTCCCTCAAAATACAATATATAACTGTGGAGGACAGAAAAAAAGGGGGTGGGGAGGAGAGAAACACGAGAAAGAAGTACATGCAGGAGAGAAGCATATGGAGCACTGTGGTGAGCTGGTATTTCGCCAGTGAGAAGTATACAAGGGAGAGGATTAGAAAACACAAGCAATCTGATAAAATGCTTAACAAAAGAGAAAAAAGTAGTTCCCTAAAAGTGAGAAGCAAAAGGATACGTCAACCAAACAAAAGGATGGTAAACAAGCTATGTTCCAGGGGACAGAAACACAAGAGAAAGGAAAGCCAACAAACAAGCAAATGTGTGACAGTAAAGCCAACCAATGGAAGCAGTGGACATACTGTAAGCCCAACATATGTTCTTTGTTATAGCCCACAAAAGATTTTTCATTACTTAAGGATGCATTAGACTATAAGAAAATAAAACTCTTCCAATATTACTGCAAAAACTATCTTTGGTACAAGTATGGTTTTCCAGTCCTGCTATGTGATTAGCCAGATTAAAACTGGGCAAGTGAATTAATAATAAGATGAAACTTTAGAGTGATATGTACTTGGTGTAAAATAGTTTGTAAATTATTACCTATGGTCCTGACTGTGTGATCCTTGGTGAACTTCACTCTTTGATGGGCTTCAACACAGGTTCCACAAAGCCACTCAGTACACTCAATACAGTAACTGGTAGCCACGGCATTATCTTCACAGCTTGTACACCTCTGCAGGAATATCAGTATAGCACATTACACTGCAGTACTATGCAATCCACGTAAGCAATGTGTATTTGCTGAAAACCACTATGCAGAAGGAAATGTGGCTAGAAGATCTTTACACTGTCACTAAGGTTTGTGGTGTAGGAAAGCCAATTTACCCTCTTCATAACTTCACAGAAATGTTAACATATTTTCTCAGTCTTGTTTACACAGATGATCAAGTACTACATAAGACTAACGCAAATCTAAAATTTCAGTATCACATACAACAAATGTGACTCCATAACTAACCCAGAATTGAAACAAAGAAGGAAATATCACCAACACTTCAGAAATCATTTGCCCAGTCATACAGTAAAATAAAAAAAAATCCAATATAACAGAACAGATTTCATTGGCAACACATCACACCCAGGAACATTTCATAAATGTCAATCGTGGAAATAACGCTTGTGTTGCCTCAAAGGACACTGCAAGAAAGAATGATGTAGTGGTATGTGCGCCATTGCAACAGATATAGCATTATTGGGCGTTATTTTTACTCTTGGGACTCATAATGTTAATACACTTCCATAAAAAAAGGTATGTGGTATTTTTTAACACAAATTTAACCATAAGACAGCAAAGTACTGTACATAGTCAGAGGCAAGCTTAAAGTAGGTGAGTAACAGAAGAGAAAGCTGGAATGTCAAGTTACTGCATTGTGACATAGTGATCCTTACAGAAGCAAGGCTTCAGATCTGCCTAAACTGAAGCAGCATTTGGTCAGTCCTGTTGAATACGAGTGTGTTTCAAAATCTGGGTGCCTAGATGGAAAAGGCGTGCACATTTATTTTTTTTCTTCTCTTTTTGACACTTTTTAGTCTGCACTTTGATGTTATCCTGGCTGCAGGTGTGCAGAGAACCACCAGAGATAGTGAACATGTCTGCAAGATAAGCAGGGTTGTTAGTTTAGCAGTGCAGCAATGGCAGCCAAATAAGTTCCATCAGGGTGGGGATGATATGATCATATTTCTTCAGGCTTTGGATGACATGCTGCACCATGTGGGATGCCCACCAAAAGGAGCCCAGAGTTAAGTCTGGAAGTCATACCAACATGCAGATGCACGAGTACAAGGGACTGAACAGCAGTTCTGAAGTCACTTCCTGGAAGAAGCGGTTTCAATTTCTTTAGAAGAGAAAGCTGGTACCAGAGCGTCTTTTTTTTTTTTTGGCCATGTGTTCCCTGAGGAAGAGGTTGGTGTCCAGAATGAAGCTACAGGATTTGGCATTCTGTGAAAGTTGGGGCTCAAAACAAAGTTCACGTCATTGAGCTCAGTTTGTACTGAATCTTGTTTGTCGCTCTCGCAAATAATAGAATTTCTGTCTTGACTGTGTTGCACTGAACATCCAGGTCTCGATGTGCAAGCAGTGTTTCAGGTATTGAATGTTAGGACAGCAACAAGTGGCTCCATGTAAATGTAGAAGATGACAGGAGACAGTATGGAACCCTGAGGGACTCCACATGATTGGGATCTTCTGTGACCTGGAGGTCGCCATGTGAAAAAACTGTATTGTTAGGATGAGAAACAGGGAATGACACTGCCAGTAAATCTCATATGCAACTTGAACGTTTGGATGAGAGTAGTATGGTTAACTGATACAGATGAGAGGTCCAGCAATTATCGTAGGCAGGGATTATCTTCATCCGTGGTCAAGAGGGCATCATCTACGATGTGTAAGGCAGCGGTTTCTGTGCTGCAGTGTGATCTGAAGCCAGACTGGTAGTCGTGCAGGAGACGGTTAGCCATAAAGTGATATTGGAGTTGAATACAGACTGCTTTTTTAATGAACTTGCCAATGAAAGGTAGGTGAATAATGGGCCATTAGCTGGTAAACTCAAGAGTGTCCTTAGGAGTGGTAAAATCTGGCCAGTCTTCAGAGCTTCTGGGAAGATACCTTTAGTGAGGGAGGCATTGACAAATAGTAAGGGTAAGAGAGCATCTCCAGAAAGAGCTTTGTTAAAGAATGATGGTAAGACATCTTCATAGGAAGTGTCTTCAGGCACTTGAGTAGGTCAGCCAGATCTGGAAGAAAGAAGGCTTAAAAGGCTGACAACTGCATGATTCTATAGGAAGGGGTGGGTGGAATCAGACTTGGTAGCATTGATATGCTGTCCAGTCTTCTATATTTTTTCACTGAAGAAAGTTGATAGAATTGCATTTTTCTGTGTGGAAGTGGTGGGCCTGTCAGGGGGCTGATGTAGTGCTTGACTGACCTGAATAGAGTTCTTCAGCTGGTGGCGTCACTGACGGTGTAGTACTTTGGCTGATGTGATGAGCTGTTTGTGTCTTGCACGGAGGGTCTTTAGTATCACAAAGTCCTCAGGAGTTCAGCTTTTCTTCCATTTTATTTCTTGCCTTCAAATGGATTATTTATTGCAATAAAGATCTTTAGAATACCAGGATGATAAAGGCCTTGGCCTGCACTTTCTTCATCGTAATTGTGGTTTGTACATTCACATAGCTTCCCAAGAAATTGTTGGGTTTTTTTTTGGGGGGGGACGGGGGTTTAAGAAGAGTGCTGCAATTGGAGGTGGAGTTGATGGGAGAGTGTCACCATTAAACAAAGGTGGTCAGCATTTTAAAAACACAAGTGGACCATAAATAGTTCACACCAATTAAGAGGGAACAATATTCACATACAAGTATGTTTGAGACAAAAATGAGCTGGCATGCACATTGGGCGGCGTGATAAACTGGCTATCAGAATATTTGCTCACCCCTGAAAACTGTCTATGCACCCCTCTAACATGGAAGTACATTGCTCCAAACAGATCTCAAAAGATCACGAGCCGTAAACCCACCTGAGTCACTTCTTTTTGGTGATCAGACCCAGTTGCTGAAGTGGTCTCCTTTAAGAAGTAATTTTCCACTATGTCTTTCTGTAAACACTGATGTTTGCATACAGGGCAGAGTGTAACAGCTGTAAAAGAAAGGAGAGCAGGCATTAATAAGATTGTTTTGCTACGTTTCAAACTTAACTATCCACCTTTCAGTCGCAGTCATCAGCAGCACAAGTCACCCATAGTTTCATCTATGCTACATGACAAATGTCGAAGCCTACTTTACCTCAACCTATTGTAATCTACTAATCATTAAATAAGAGGAGCACTTTACACACAATGGTAAGATTACCTTCTCTCTACAACTCAAAAGGACACTAAAAAACGTTAAATATATTTTAAAACTAAATTACATCAAAAAGACCAAGTACAAATGCTGCACACAATCCCCCACCCTATTTGTTTTTACATTAGCTTAAGTGATAGAGGGCTTGCCTAATAAGAGAAAGTAAATACGCCCATGTTGTCAGATATACCAAGGATAGTATTGCCATTGTTACGGCATGTGAAATGATGTTGACACACATGTATTTCTACTTACCACTTGTTATCACAATTGTGCAGTTTAGTAGAAATGTTAATGGGGGGGGGGGGGTACAAAAAGCCAACTTAGTAGTGCTTATTTCACTCCCTGTAGAAAAATTAAGGACTGAGTTTGTAGCATCAAGCTATACATCTGTCAGCTCATGGTTGTCCTCAGAAAGCCATAATTGAAACACTGCCTACCATTAAATCTTACTAGCTCTATCTACTGGGTAAATGTATCCAAGGGTAACCTTAACTTTAGCACCTCTTTAAGTCCCTAGTAAGTGGTACCCTCCGTACCTAGGGCAAGGGTACTAAATAAAGTCCCTAAGAGCGGCCATTGCACTCTGCGTGTCAGGGTGCAACCCTGAGTGAAAACACGACATGGCACATACATTGTGTGACATGCATTATTTGTAAGTCACCCCTACAGCAGGCCTTAAGAGCCACAAGACAGGGTACAATATAATACATGCGAGGACATATCTGCATACGCAGATATGCCCGTGATGTCTAGTTCTATTCCTAGATATTGCAAGTGACAGGGAAGCCATGTTAAAGCATGTACTGGACACTGGTCAGCACGAGTGGCCCAGCTACATGATGGTTGCAGGGAAAATAGTGGCATTTGCTATGAAACACCTCCTCTTAAAACATCCATACTGATGCCAGTATTGGATTTAGTATGACACGCACCCAGAGGTCACCTTAGAGGTGCCCCCCTGAAACCTACTACTCCTCTTGTGTGCTGACTGGTATCAACCAGCCTGCCACCACAGGCGAGTTTCTGACCCACTGGGGGTGAAAGCCTCTGCTCTCAGAGGTCAGAAACAATGCCTACTCTGGCAGGTGTTCTCACCTCTGCCAACATGATGGCTAGTAAATCTGCATACCAAGGCCAGGGACTTGAAAGTCTCTGCCGCATTAGGTATTTGACCCCAGCTTTCCCCAGACCTAGGAGAGGGAACCCGCTGTGCCCAGAGGCCCATTTGGCATCAAGACAGACAGGAACAATAACTATTCAGGAGACTTGCTGCACTGTCAGGCTGGAGTATGAATATGAAGTTAGGAATTCCATCTTGTGTGTGTTGGAATTAGAAGTTCTAGGACAGGGTGATACTCACTCCCCAAAGGCATTGGTCATCTAGGTGGTGTTGTGACCCCTAGGTTAAGTAGCCCATTAGCTACGTCACTTCCCTTATCAGCCCTAAATTGAGTATTTAGGGGACCCCCGGAAATCAGGACTGCTAATTCGCTGGAAGACGACGAAGGACCCGAAGGGCCATGAAAAGAAATTGAGATGCAGCAACTTTCTGCCCCAACCCCGCTGGCCGCCTGGTGTCTGACAATTGTGCCAAAGATGACTCATCCGGCAGCTGTTCTGTCTCCAAAAGCCTAGGAGGGCTGCCAGCACTTTGAGAAGTACCCAGGAACCTCCGTGGAGTAGCAGAGTTGCTTCCCTACACCCTGCAGACACCATAGAAGACTCACAAGGAGTCCGGACCACCAATACCCAACACCAGGCAGCACCAGTGCCCCTTGGCTTGAGCTGAAGATCAAAAGGTGGCAGCATGGTCTCAAGGCCCTCCAGAGCCAAAGTCCACTTTGGGTTTGCCAACAGTGGACTTCCTGACGCCACCTGCAGTCTTTATGTGCAGTCCCCCTCTACCACAAGTGCCTCCGGTGACAAAAATGCCTCTGGATACCTCCGCACCCAGCCACCCCGGCACGAGGAGAAGGGGTCC